>NC_058405.1:62517096-62552210 GCF_002201575.2 Neomonachus schauinslandi | reverse complement strand
TATTTATCCCAAAGACACAGATGTAGTGAAAAGAAGGGCCATATGCAACCCAATGTTCATAGCAGCAATGTCTGCAATAGCCAAACTGTGGAAAGAGCCGAGATGCCCTTCAACAGATGAGTGGATAAAGAAGATATGGTCCATATATTCAATGGAATATTACTCAGCCATCAGAAAGGATGAATACTCAACTTTTACATCAACATGGATGGGACTGGAGGAGATTATGCTAAGTGAAATAAGTCAAGCAGAGAAAGTCAATTATCATATGGTTTCACTTATTTGTGGAACATAAGGAATAGCATGGAGGACATTAGGAGAAGGAAGGGAAAAATGAAGGGGGGGCGGAAATTGGAGGGAGAGATGAGCCATGAGAGACTATGGACTCTGAGAAACAAACTGAGGGTTCTAGAGGGGTGGGGGTGGGAGGATGGGTTAACCTGGTGGTGGGTATTGAGGAGGGCACGTACTGCATGGAGCACTGGGTGTTATATGAAAACAACGGATCGTGGATCACCACATCAAAAACTAATGATGTATTGTATGGTGACTAACATAACATAATAAAATAAAATTAAAAAATAAGTAAACTGCATGAGGGCAGAGCATTTGTCTGTTTTTATTCCCTACTCGATTCCCAGAGCCTTGAACAGGATGTGTTATAGAGTCGGTGATCAATAAATAAAAGAATAATAGCATGCTGCTCAGATCAAGAATTTCATCCTTGCCAATTTCCCTGAAACAAATCCTTAATCCCACAACTCAATAGTATCCTAACCCAAACAAAAGTAATATTCATCACGATGATAGGCAAAATTATAATAATAAAAAAATACTAATAAAAAAATACTTGATTAATCCAAAAGAGGGCAAGAAACAAGTAGGGGGCAAAGGGGAAAGGAGAACAGGTGGGACAAATAGAAAACAAATACTAAGATGGAAAATTTAAACTCAGTATACCAGGAATTAAATTTAGTATTTAGTAAGTGGACTACTCCAAATAAAAAATAAAGATGATGGAAGTGCAGTTTAAAGTTATATTCAGGGGCGCCTGGGTGGCTCAGTCGCTTGGGCGTCTGCCTTCGGCTCAGGTCTTGATCCCGGGGTCCTGGGATCGAGCCCCGCATCGGGCTCCCTGCTTGGAGGGAAGTCTGCCTTTCCCTCTCCTCCCTGCTCATGTTCTCTCTCGCTATCTCTATCCCTCTCTCTCAAATAAATAAATAAAATCTTTTTTAAAAAGTTATATCCGTAACATTCACTTAATTCTTTTAATTCTTCCCTTTCTGTATCCGTTTTGTAGAGGAAAGATGGAGGCTTCACAGAGTGAAGAAACTTGCCAAAATGACTCAGCCCATACACAGCAGAGTCAAGATATGAGCCCCAGTTGTCCAGGCCAGGATCCTCACTCGTGGCCATTTAATACAGACTCCGCAAAGAGAAGGTGCTGTCGAGCTGGGCAAGAACCGTGTCTAGGCAGCACTTTGGGCTGAGCCAGACTACAGCTGGGAATGGCGAACTGTCAGGTTCAGCCCCACCGCAATGAGAAATACAAGCTCTTGGGGAATGGACAGGATTTCTGGGCTAGGATTAAGGAAACAGCTATTAGAGAACACAGATCTGTAGTAGAACCAAAACCCAGAAATGTATACTTTTCTTCCATACTTTAACCTGGCGTCCCTGGTTAAAAGTAGAGAAAATGGATGGTTGATTGAGTCTGGATTTGAGTTTTGCTGGAAAGGGGCCAAGGACAAGACGGACAAGGAAGACAAGGTCTGGGGAGAGACTGGTTTATAAAATTCCTTCTTGAGGTCTAGGCTGAATAGGGAGGTGGCAGAATCGGCGGGGGAGGGGAGGGTGTATCTAAAGAGAGCAAGGAGAGGGGTAACAGGTACCAGACAACTCTATGAGGCTGAACTGCAGGAATCCTGGCGGGAAGAAAGGAAGAGACCTAGAAGAGTATTAGCCTGTGTCACAGAGAGTAGGTTGGGTATCCAGACCACATCTTATAAGGCATCCGAGAGATAAATTAGAAACAAAGATGAAGTCAGTTTAATAGGCTTCCTTTTATCCTTAAATCTGGGGGAGAAGGATACAAGCTGGAGGCTGCTACTCACTTCTTACCTGACCCACCATTCTCATGAGATCCTTAAAAACTCTGATCAAAGATCATTAAAAAATTCTAAATTCCTCCAGGTAACAGATTGCTTTCTCCAAATCACTCATTTTTTTTTTCTAAAATAGGGAGAAGAAAAATAGTTAAAATTAGCTACCTTTTTATAATGCACTTGCTGGAACTAATTAGTAATTATTTTTTAACATAAGCAGTTGGTGTGAGAGTGGTGATAATATATTTACAACATAAACTTAGCATCATTAATAAGATTGTCATTTCTATGTGGAGGCAAGACTGTCAGAAGCTGTCCCCTTTATGGCGGAGAGTTGCTCTTTTGGTTCTAGAGTGGAAGATGGTAGTTAGAAAATTCTTAAGAAATAGTCCTGCAATAATAATGTATGTCACGGTATGTATTTGAAGAGCTGTAATGTGTACATTTTTTCAAAACATTCCAAAAAACAAATGAAGAGTTTTTATCCTAACAGCTAAAGCTCGAGTATTTTAAACACTTATCAACATAAAAATGTGGCTTCTTTACAATAAAATACTGACATGGATGGAAAATCTTTGATTCTCTGATAATAAATGTGTCTTTTCGTATTCATTCTTAAGTAGCCTAATATTAGCCTTTTCCCTTCGAAATTCCCATATTTGGATTCAGAGTGAGACTTTCTTTTCACTTCTCATTTATTCAATGTTGGCACCAAACTCCTTTCTGTCAGCTTGATATTCAGCTCTGGTCTGACCTAATTCTGCTCAGGCAGTGAACTCACTCACTCCCCATGGCTGGGCAAAAGGAGAAAGACCTGGGAGAGAGGAGAGATACCAAATCTTTCTCATGTCAGGCTGTTCTAGGTCATTGGCCTAATTGAAATACTTTGATAACATTCCCTGGACAGTTTGAAGAGCTTCCTTAGTTCACACTGCTCTGTGATTGAGCTTAACTTGACCCATTCATCCTCTTCCCCAGGTATGCGGAGGGACCTCTTCTGGTAGAGAGGGGTCAAGAAGGGTGCATTTTTTTTACCCCCTCAAGTTGGCAATTCCTAATCCATGTATGTAATGTCCCAAAGCCCTTCCAAGCATTGGGATGTCTGGTGGTACTTGTGAGCCCTGGTTGCTGTTGTAGACATTTCCATCATCATCATTTATGCTGTGGCAAAGCTCTCGTGTGTTTCAGTAAAAAGAAGATCGTCCTTAGGTTTTATCTTCCCTTGACACTATGCGTTTTCTCCCTCTGCTTGCTGATGTGATATTTCCAACTAACCACCATCACCACAAGAGTATGGATCGTCAGTTGTAGCAAAAACTCATAGCACAGTTGAAATTTCCGTAATACAACTCAGATTGGGGAAAACATAGTTTAGCATTTTTTTCTATAACTGATTTCATTTTGTTCTAGGACTCCATTCCCAAAGATGGCCCCAGAGCATAACTTTGTTCTACTAGAGACTGTGAATTGCCTATCTAAAGCCCATTCTCCCCTTCTTCCCTACTAAAAATAATCCAATTTTGTCCCAGTCACAAAACACCCAACCGAAATTTATGCTTCCCAGCTTCCCTTGCATGTAGGTATGGACCTGTAACTAGGTTCTGACAAGTCTGGTGTAAAAAGAAGTACTGAGTGTGGCTTCCAGAATAGCCGTTTAATGTAGGATAACTTAACTTGGAACTTGGAGCATACCCTTTACCCTCCCCCACCTTACTCCAAATGGCTGCCTCAAATGTTTGCCCTCTCATATCACTTACAGTATTACTTGATTCTGATACATTATTTTGAATTGTAATGTTTTTATTTTGCCACTCTATCTTGTTTCTTCAATAAGAAAACATCAAAAGCAACTTAAAGTCATGGACTGCTTTTTCAAGCTGGGTCGTGTGTGTGTGTGTGTGTACGTGTGTGCGCGTGTGTGTGCACTTGGTTATAAGAATGAAAAAAGAAACAATCCCTGACATGAAGAAGTGTATCACAAGGATAAGACATACTTGGTGGGAATAATAACAGAACATACACAAGGTAGATACAGATAGACTGATACATAGAAGTATGTAGATATGATATAGACATATTTTAATCCAGTTTCAAATAAGTATCTTACACTGGACTGTAAATTATCACTTTTCTCCCTTATACACTCAGTTTCAGCTGTTCCTGTGTTCAGAACTGAAATTCTCAGAAAGGATAAGATGGGGAAAGGCCCCTCACCCTTTGGAACTGTAAAGAATTGGTAATCCCCTGCTCCCACTCTCTGCTTAGAGAGCACCCCTCCTGACCACATATGAACCCATGCCAGGCAGACAGAAGATTGCTCCCTCTATGCTGTGTCTGAGGACTTCGTCTCCTGCTTAACAAGAACTACTGGGCAAGTTATCACAATGATACCCTAAGTGACAAAGGAAATCATTTAAAGATTCATTAAATGCAAATCCTTTTTAACTACAAGTGTCTTCAAAATACAGACACCACATAGACAGACACGGGTCTAGCTATCTTTGTACCGTTTCTACAATATACATAAACCACAGGAAGTGTCTATGATACCATAATAAAGTATCCTGACAAACTTCCATTTACCATTTAAAAATGCTCATTCTGAAAGCGGTTAATACAGTAATATTTCTAGGGACCTGGAACCTAACAGAAAATGTTTCAAAATTAGAGCAGCATAAAAAGAGTGGTATTCATAATAAATATAATTTATATCACAAATAACAGTGAACTCACAGGTTATCTTCTCGGTGGTTCGACCCTCGGGATAAAGTAGGGTCCTGCTGTAAATTGCCCGGCTCGTTAGTAGTTCCTTGAAATGGGTGAGTGATTGGAGAGTGGGACCCTCTGAAACAACCTTCTGAAGTTCGTTCGTTATATTGTGATATGTGTGCAGGTGTTGTAGAGACACCAGCGACCTACCGAGTCAGGCTTCCCTTCCAAAGTGCAGAGTCATGGCCGGGAAGTGGCTGCCCTGGTTTCTATGCGGGTCCACGCTGGCTCAGCTCCAGGTCAGGAATGTAGGCAGGAGTGCTGTGTGATACTCAGGCCCTCGGAAACCTGCCTGTGATCTTCCAAGCTCTCTGTCGCCCTCCATCCTCTGGTTGGAGCTGCAGGATCTGAGGCACCGGGGGATGACACCACAATATAGAAAGAGCCGGGTTCCCTGAACCACTGTGCAGAAGGTTGTTGGCAAAGGACTCACCTTAGACGGATGTTTAAGCAAAAAATAAACTTTGTGGTAAACCAGGGCGATCTGGGGTCTTGCCTGTTATCACAGTTAGCGCTGGCGTAATTGACGTGGCAGGTCGTGGTATATCAGCCACGGGGGGGGGGGGACCCTTCCCCACTCAGGGCTGTTCTTTTCCTTTCACTAACAGTAACTGACGAGAAGCCTCTTTTCATGACTCCTTCCCCATTTTTTGGTTCTTCACATTTTCTCTTTGACATTTTCCCTATAACTTTTTTTTTTTTTTTTTTGCTTGTAAACAAGAGAAATTTATTTCTCACAGTTTTGGAGCTCAGGAGGCTGGAAGTCCAAGATCAGGTTGCCAGTATGTTTGGGTGAGGACCGTCTTCTGATTGAAGCCTTCTATCCTCACATGGTGGAAGGAGTAGAACATCTCTCTTCTGAATCACCTGCCAATCCGTTAGAGTTTGAGTCTTTTCTTCTTACAGAGGCTACTGCTGCCAAGGGCTGACTTCGGGAACGCAGGAAGTGGAAGGAGAAAGAGGCAATGGACACAGTCTCCTGAGGGTGTGCTCTCCCTCACTGTTTTCCCTTCAGCATCGATGCCTCTTTTCCACCCAAGCCCCGGCTGTCAGTGCCCTGCGGAGGTCAGGAGGGAGGCCACATTGCAAGAGTGGCTCCTGGACTCTTTCTGGAAAGGACAGAGCCAGGGGCTTGTTGCATAAAGAGCCCTGAGGACACCCAGGAAACCAAATCTCATCGTGCTCATGATAAAATGGTGCTCAAGGGCTCTAACTTAACAATTTTCTTTTTTTTTTTAAATTCCCCTGATGTTCCCCGAGGCTATGCCAATGAATAATGACCATTTCAAATTCCTCCAAATAGAATCAATCACTGTACAAACGGTAGCTGTTCCTTCACATAATATCCCTGGAATGTGCATCATGGCAACATTCTCATTCCATGTCATTAATAGGAAACTCACTTGAGAAACCAACACATTTTACTGCCTCTGTGTTGTGTTCTTGAGTATGTAACAAGTTCAGGACTCAGAATGGGCTAATTCCACTCCAAAGTGTGCCTGTGAGCACACGTGTGCATGTGTGCATGAATGTGAGTGTGCTCCTATTCACTTCAACGCCAAGCGGTCTACACTGGGGCCTGAAAACTGCCTCTTGGGGATTGAACCTGAGAGGGCTATGGATCTCTAGAAGAATTTGACATGAAAAGTCAAAAGTCTTTGCTCTTGTTCCTGCTATTTATTCACAATCAGAGCAATGTTGTGTTTACACGGTCACGGCGTGGATCCCAGCTCCAACATTTACCAGCTGTGCAATTTGGATATAGTCCTTAACCTCTCTGTTCTTCAGTTTCCTCTTCTGAAATATGGGAATTGTAATGATACCTACTTCATATGGTTCTGTGAGGATAACATGAGATAAATGTAAAATCCTTAACAGGGAACTGTAATAGTAATCCCCAGTTTATATTAGCTACTACTAATAATAATTTTAAAAAGAAGATTGCATCGTCTACCGAGAATACCATGTTCACCACAAAAGACCTCCCCTGCCCCCCCACCGACTTCCGCCTTCCCTAGGTCCTCACAAGCCTATCTACACTTTCCCATCACTGCACTTAGGACCCTTGATTGTACTGCTGTTTGCATGTCCGTTCTTCCTGTTTCTTTTTCTTGTATCCCCAGTACTCAACATAACACCTAGCACATGGCATGTTGAACCCCATGAGATTTCTGCTTTCATAGATTAAAAACTCAAATGTTGGCACTTTTATGTGGTTCAACCCAGAGTGGGTGTTTAGTAATATCTGCTGATGAGGGAATGAATGAAAGATTATTTTTCCCCTACTGGCCTACTACTAGTCGACAGGTGTCATAAATGACACCATGATTTTCACAAATACTAATTTATCTTCCTGGATACATGTTAATAGCTTTTTCATCTTCCAGTAGAATTTTGTTAAAAATACATATCTGTGAGTTATGTTTTTTCATAAAATGATAGAGACAGTTCATAATATTGTTCTCAGGCGAACAGAAGATTTAAGAATTATCGAAGATGAGCACACACACACATTCACATATATACTCCCATACACACTTTGGAATGAACTTACACCATTCTGAATTCTAAACTTGTACATACCCATCACTGTTCATTCCCTACTGAACCAGCTCAAAACACTATAAGAAGTCCCGTAACTAATCAGTATATTATCTGGAGGCCAAATAATTTTCCTATCCCCCAGTCCTACTCCCAGACCCAACCATCTATTCTAAAAATGATTATTGTGGTTACACAACTGACTCCAAATGTGATGAACAACCATAGAACAAACAACACATACGAGATGTTTGTGTCTCGTATTTTATATCATCAAGGAATGACCCAGATCATCCGTTGATGATTCCCTCTTTGGGGATCTTCTCTGATCAAAGAAGCAAAACTGGAACATACCACAGGCATTGGGGTTCCCAACCCCTCAGGTAAATAATGTCACATTTTGACCAACATCATGCTGAGGACCAGCCCTCTGAGGCAGGACATGACTTGTCAGGAGTCAAGAAGCTCTGTCCCTTGTCTGATGGTGAGCAGACAGGAGCCTTGACCACCAGCGTGTTGGGTGACCGAATCAGCAAGCACAAATCCAAATGTCTGGGGAGGCAGGAAGATCACATAAGTAGGAAAAGGAAGCTAAATGTGAAGCAATGAAGAAGAGTGAGGAGTGTGACAAAGTATTCTGTAAAAAGGCAGTAGACGGGGGCTCCTGGGTGGCTCAGTCGGTTGGGCGTCTGCCTTCGGCTCAGGTCATGATCCCAGGGTCCTGGGATCGAGCCCCACATCGGGCTCCCTGCTCAGCGGGGAGCCTGCTTCTCCCTCTCCCACTCTCCCTGCTTGTGTTCCCTCTCTCGCTGTGTCTCTCTCTGTCAAATAAATAAATTTGAAAAAAATAAAAATAAAACAATTTATAAAAGGCAGCAGACGTTCAGTTCCACGCTGGTCTATGAAGTCAATGTTGCCAGATTTTAGGATTTTTAAAGAGAAGTTGGAAATTTGGATGTTTGTGAGGAATGTCCTGGCTCTTGAGGCACTGCGTGTATCATACACAACATGGTGGAAGGCAGACCGGACCTGCTGTCACCAGTTCCAACTCCCACCTGAGACTGCAATCCACGACACCTTATGCATACCAGGCACTCAGAAATGGAAAGAGAGTTCTGTGGTCAGAATGTTCAAAGAAAGCTCTAATTTTAAATACTTTCACTTAACATTCCTGAAAATACTCTGACACATGTTGGAACACATGTCTCAATTTTTAATTTGGAAAATACAGCTTGAATCTCTCTAGTTAGCATTTTGGAGCTCCTTAAAAGTTAGTAGTAGTCCCACCAGGCTGAGAAGGAGAGAAGAAACAGGCCTACATACTAAAGGGTGAAAAGTGCCAGACAATATGTTTATTTTAGGGAATAAGGGATGTTACACTCTGCCTTAGTTTTCCAGCTCTTGATGCACATCTCCTCCCATTTGACTAGCTCATGTCTCTCGAAATTCAAATGCTTTGGCTCTGTTATGAAGAAATTATATTTGAGTCATTCTCAGAGGTCTAGTTCATGATGACAGTACCACATCCATTGGACAATGACTACTCCTTTCTAAACGTTTTAGTCCAACATCAGCAAAGCCTGCCTTCCAGCGTGAAATTCTTCCAGTCCACTAATCAACAGATAACATTCCTAACTTTCCTGAGATACACACACACACACACATACGCACAAACACACACTTACACACCTTCCCCGTGACAGAACACACAGCTCGGCTCCAGTGTTAGGAGCACAGTGAACTTATCAAGCAGCCAAGTGGGTGGCAGGGAAACAGAGGAACCTGAGGAAAGCTTCATCTCCTCTTTGGCTCCCACCCCCAATTAAGGAGTCCGGGCTTTTAAGGTCTACCACATTTCCATGTGGGGACAGAAACATAATTTGATAAAATGTACCCTTTGGACAGGAAATGGGAGGGTCGTCCATTGGGGCTGGAGCATATGCAGGATAATAATGATCCTGTCTTTGCTGGTGTCAAACCTCTATTTGTTAACTAGCTCACAGAACAGACACAGGGCACTGTCTTTAGACACTGCCCGCTATTGAGGAGAAGAAACAACAACGACAAAAATATCCTGTCAAGCCACCCAAGTCAGATAATTACCCTGGCTACAAAACATCCAGGCACGGAGCACTGGAAACCTTTTAGGGGGTCCTTTATCATGCCCTGCCTTTTCCAGAATGAGGCTAATTTGCTCCTATTTCAGCCAGCTCCGGCACAGAGAGCAGGCGAAGGAGAGAGCAGAGAATGAACCGTCAGCGTTATTGAAAAGATTCATGATTAGTCACACTCACTCACAGGCCAGGCCCTTGCCAGACACCACACCACTCATTAGCAGACCTGAGAACTGGCGTGCCTCCCACAGCTGAGCAACAGCTCCAGGCCTGGCAGGCCCCCAGGGACCCACAAAGCCCTGTGTTCTCCCACACCCTGCAATGAGAAAGGCCAGTTTGGGCAAGCCTGGGTGCAATTGGCTCCCCAGATGCTAAGTGAATCTGTTTGTTTTATGTTCTGTGTTGCTTAAAATATTATTATTCAGGAGCTCAGCTGGTGTGGAAATCCAGGTAACATCTCTTCATGTTACACTGAAACAGTTAACTGACTAGGGCTGCCATTTTCTGCCCAGGTTTCCTCTGGAGCACCCAAGAGCCGGGCCCATCTGTGGTTTGTCATCCTCCCTCGTCTCGTATTCAGCTACAGCTGTGAGCCCTGCTCTTCCCAGAACTGGAAACATTTCTTCTCCTTGTCTGAGTAATACCAGCAATTATAACTTAAATTTACTTTAAATTAACTTAAATTTACAGTGCTGGCCATTGGAGGGCTCAGGGCGTTGAAGACTAATCCAACTCATTTGCAGGAGACAGGGTGGGCAGATTGACTACAGTTCCCATAGTAACGGGGAAACTGAGGCTGGGGGGCAACAGCACTTACTCAGAAACATAAAACAAAGAAGGAGAGCCTGGTGCCTGCTTTTCTGTTCATGTTTACTCTGTTCATTCCAACTACAATTCCATAGGAGAAGACACCATTTCTAGTTAGGACAGTAAACCATTTTCCCCTTAATGAAAGCACCACTCTCAGTGTTATAACTCCATAAAGCTCAACCAAAACTAACCAAAGAGATCTGGCTTCTGTTCACATGCCCTCCATCCTCCACAGGGGATCTGAAAGCAGAGGGCATGGGGCCAGGACATCATAAGTGATCACAACAGGCACTGGATATGATGGTGCATTGTACCAGACGTCAGAGCAATGTGGAGCCATGATGGGCTTCGGCAGAGAGGAAATTATCACGGGAAAGCCTGACTCCAGACCAGAGCTCACATTATTTGGTATTCACTGAGATGCGTATTAGCTTAGATTGTTGGTGCCTGCAAAAGTGACTCTGGCCGTAGAAGAAATTAAAGTGGTTAAGAATGATCATGAACAATGTAAGTATGACTCAAAGCATCACATTCCATTTCTTGAGGCTAGAGTTGCCCCCAACCTGGCTTCACGGAGGTGTTGCCATGCTGACCCAAGGGTAAGGATAAGGCCCTGGGAAATTCCTATGAGTTTCTAGAATTTTCCAAAACTCCCTGCAAAGCTACTAGACAGTACTTCATTTAAAGGAAGCATGTTGGCAAACTCAGAGATTTTGTGTGAAGGCCATTTACCACGATGGACTCCCAGTACTGTGCACTCCTGGTCCTCCGAAGTGGGGGGCAGTGGGCCAGAGGGAATGGGCAGAGGCCGTGCCTGTCACTCATGTAATCTGGGGGCAGGGGGACCACTGCCCCTTCCCTGTGTGAGTCACCCGTGCCTCTCCCATTCACTGTGCTCCTCAGTAGAAAGAGGTGGAGCCTAAGTTAAAGGAATACCTTACTCGACCCCAAAAGGAACTTGCTCAGGAGTCACTCAGGTCTCCTGCAGCCTCCCCACCCCCACCAAGTCTGGGCTGTCAGCCAGGATAGCTATTCGCGACCACCATGCCCAGCGACAGCCTGACCCTTGTGTACACTGCCAGTCTAGGTGCGGTCTACCTCTGAAAGCATGCATACGTGCATACGGAAGGAAATAACTTTGCCTCCAATCTTTGCATTATTTGCTTCCAGAAGGGAAATTGTAACAATAAGCTGACAATTTGTGCACACTTTTGCCAGGTACCATCTTAAGTGCGTTGACTCTGAAAGCTCTTCCCACAAGTCTGTGAGGAAATATTTTCCTCATTTACACAGGAGGAAACTGATATACAGAGATTTCCCAATCACACAGCCAAGAAGTGGCAGGGCTGGGATTTGAACCCAGAGTTCAGTGTGTTTAACTCCTGTGCTTTTTAAGAAAGAATGATATGATTCCATGTAGAGACGGGTTCTTGTGTGTCCGGTGTACTTCTGAGTGTTTGGGAATACCTCTCTCTTTGGTGACATGAAAAGGTGCATGGAAAGGCAACAAAGATTTGGGGAAATAAGGCCAAGGGGAAGTTCAGCATAATGGTCAAGAACAAGGGCTTTGAGAGCAACAGATCCCACTGGGGTCTACTGTCACAGCTATGTGACCTTGGGTGGTTACTCAGCCTCTGGGAACCTCATTTTTCTCACCCATAAAATGGGAGTAATGAAGGCCTCTAGCTCCCAGGGTTCTTGGGAGGTTAAAAGGACCTGGCCCCCATAAACAGCACTGCACAGCGGCTGGCCAACAGTGAATGCAGAATGAATGCAGAGCCAAAGAGCTGGTTATTAAATGTGGTGAGATGAATAGCAGTTAAGGGAAGATAAAGTCTTTTTAAAAAGGATTTAGTGTCTACGTTGTCTTCTTGGTTGTCAATTTTGTCATAGAGACTTAAGAAGGATAAATAAGAAATTTCCCTTAAAACGGTAATTTCGGAAAATAGCTCCCTCTCTTCTGGTTGCTGTCACTCATACTTCATCCCTTTCTCCCCAGGATCTGGTAAATAACTCATTGTTCTCATGGAACAGCTAAACCTGGCTCCCCCACATCTCGATTCCAAGCCTGGGGAACAGAGATGCCCCCATTACCTGCAGGTCTCCGCCGGACAGGGGCCTCTAGGCATTTGCGGCCAGACATCAAGCCTGCCTCTGAGGTTCTGGAGCAGGTACGGCTCTGCCCCATCCCCTCCGCTCATCCCCATCCGCACCCTCGCTGCTCCTCACAGCTCGGCAGCATGTTGGCAGGTCGCTGACCAGGAGCCTGTATTCCTCACACAGGTCCCTTCACTATAATAACTGTATTTTCTGTTGCAGTGAAGAGTAATTGCATTAATTTGGGCAGCATTTGATCCTGACCATACTAATTGCCTGATCCGATTGAGGCCTCTGGGAGGTCAGGGGCAGAAATGAGTAGAGCAGTCAGACAGACGTCCTGGTCCCATGGGCCTGGCCGTCACGTTCTCGCGATGCATGCCCCCAAGACCCTCCTCCTTCGTATAGAACCCTCTGGAGGGTGATGTGGTTCAGTGGGCGGAGGAGCAAATCGGGGAGCCCCGGGGCGTGGGGGGACCACAGTAGAGCTGGCAGGGAACGAAGTTTGGCTGAATGTCACAACATATGCACATGCAGATGGTTAAACAAGAACGGATGCAAGCACAGGCTATTGGTGACATCTATAAATACGTGTGTGTGCGCGCGCGCACGCGTGCGCACGTGTATGGTGGGGACTGGCAAGTAGGAATTAAGAGTTTTACTCTGGTAACATTTCAAACTGTTCACGGTTTAAAAGTCACATGTCTTTGGCAAACAAGCAGTTCCAGTAGTCTTTATCAAGAGTAAATTATGTGGGTATGTTGCTTATCTAAAAGTAAATAAGAAACACAGATGACTGCCTTTAAATGTCTAGCGAGCTCTATTTTCCCTTCTTTCTGCAGATAAAATTAAATATCGACATGACATCGAGATTTGCCAGCAGGATGCACAAAAGGACAGCAGGAGGGGGACATGGGGGTTGATACCTTTAAAAATATCTTTCTCTGTCATCCTTCCCCTTGTCCTCACTGGTCCCTTGGTCCTGGCATCACTGCTCACCCTTCAGACATGAAACTGAGCGGCTGTTGCAAACACCAGACCCTGTCTCTCTCGCCCCGCCATTTCCTGACCCCTGACAGCAAACCTAGACACAGAAAGTTGCTCACATGTGGAGGGCACCTAGAAATTCAGCTCTGCTTGTAAAACACTGACAAAGTTGACGTCCATCCTCAGAGACACGGCCTCTGCCACTTCACTGGGCAGGTGTCCCTTGGGGTTGGCCTTTGATGAACCAAACTGCCAAGCTGGGAGGAGGACTTCATTTTGACTAGTCACCCAGGGCCTGCCAGGAGGAAAAAGTGCTGAGATTTTGAGGACAATAAGTAGGAGTCAGGCATAAGGACTTAGGAGGGCAAAAATTATTGCCCTCCTTAGAAGCCCAGAGTAGATGGTTCTTGACTGTGTCTGTTCTCATGTTATTGCTCCAACAGGAGGTGATGGGAGGATCTCCTCCTTCACTGATATTCTGAAGGTTCAGTCTGTGTGTGAGGATAAGGATCTGTGGGCCAAGTGAGAAAGGAAGTCCTAAACACCCAATAATTTTTGAATTATGGGTTATGACATATTAATGACTCCCAGGATGGGGAAAGTTTCCATTGGGTTGTATGATTCAGCCTCATAAGAGAGCCCAATGCCTTCAGTTTGAACCAAGTTGGTTCTCAACCCACTAATCCTCTGGAGTCCAACCAACTCCTTCCAAGCGAGAGGTCCTCCCCAAATGGGGGATGAATCACCGTTACAGTACTGATACAGCAAAGGGAGTAAGTCTTGCTGTACTACATGGAGCCAGCTGAGAGTTTCAGGTTAAGGCCTAAAGGAGGATGAGGAATAGAAGAGCATACCACAGGCACCCGGGCCTGCCTATCCTCCATACATAGTTTTATGACATAGGAGACACTTTATACTTGAGTCCTCAGACCTGAAAAGGGCCGTCTCTAATCGCATGAACACTGCTGGCTTGTTCCTTTTTATAGGCTGTTAAAGCAAGTGGAAAGTCAGTTCAACGGGACCTCTGTCAAGTGGGTATAGAATGTGGTAAAGGAATTCTCACGGTACAAACTGGCACGGCATAATCAAATCTCCGGGGCTTACCGTGAAATTCAGCACCATCTTGGCACTTTCTCTGTCTTCTTCACCTGCCTCCATGCCTGCACGGTCCTTGTTCATGCTGATGTCCTGTAGGTGCTGTCTCAGGCCTTGTCTTCCTACTCCATACACACTTCCCGGTGTGGAGGGTTTCGTTTACCATATGCACACTCTGGCAACGTCCAAATCCAGATGTTTAGTGAACACTTGATAAACGTCAAGGAAGAACCTACCATGGGCCAGGCGCTGGGCCTAGGGAAATAAATAAAACATGGCGTCGGCTGCGGAGGTCCACATATACTTTTATACCTGGATACTTGCTGAATTTTTTTTACTCAAGTTTAGAGTAATAATAATAGCCAGAATGATTTTTTTCAAATCTGCTAATATTTGTTGAGAACCTACCTATCTACTTCGTGTCAGCTGCTCGACACAAGGCATTTTCTGGCTCACCAGAGTGCTCACTCACGGGCCAGGTGAGTCTCCGGTGCCCATTCTCATCCAGCCTGACAGCCAGGCAGTGACAAGTGGACATGGACCAGGTCACATCTCAGTAATGTGTTACACATCATTTTAGCACTGATCCTAGGGTCGTGGTGCTTCTCATCTGACTTTTATGATAAGAAATGTAAGATGTTGGCAGATAATAGTTTAAACTTGAACTAAACATGTCTTATTTCTTCTCTCTTAAGCTTCCAAATCAGTGGAGTACACCAAGATTGAGAATTGAGTTCTTTAAAAAAAAAAAAAAAAAAAGCTACCTTTTGCAACGAGTTCCCTGAGTGAATCAGTGTTCTCAGTACTATGTAGTTAGAACAAATATACATGTATATTGCCTCCTCAGCCTCATACCCTTCTGCTCCCCTCCCACACACCCTACACCCGACGCGCAAAATCACCCACTCTTCCTTCATTTCAATCTTTGCTTATACATGCTGTGTCCTCCAGCGGAAGGCCCTTTCCCTCCTCACCTTCCGTGGAACCTTCCTTCTGGGCAGCCGTCCTGACCTCTCCAGGGCGAGGTAGGATGTATGTTCCCATATCTGTGTTCCCACGGAAATGCTTTCCCAGCATCCCCCTCCTCGAGGCAGTTTTTTGTTTACATGTGTGAGTTCCTAGTTGGGAAGAGTGGTAGTTTATTTATATCTGTTTACCTAGCGGCTACCCGCTGCTGGCTCATAATATGTACTTAGCAAATGCATGTTGAATGAATGAATGAACAGATAAGCCATTTAAATGAGAACCTGGATTTAGTCCTTGAAGAATTTGAGCTTTTACATTTGTAAGATGTCTACGCTTGGTATGCCATGGCTACCGAGCCTCCGGTACCGCTTTAACGAATTGCCTCATTTAATCCTCCAAAACCAGCTCCATGAGGTAGGTGGAATAATTATGTTAATTTTTCAGATGAGGAAACAGAGGCACAATGAGGTGATGTAACATGCCTAAGTTCCCACAGCTAGAGAAAGGCAAAGCTACACTTGGATCCCCAAATCCAACGCCCTGTATCCCCCTCAGGATGCTCCCTCCTGCCTGTACAGAGAAAGTTGTATGCAATTGGACAGCTTGATGATGCAAAGTCGTGATGACTAGCTACTAAAACAGATGCATTTGGGAACTGGTAAGGGATCCTCCCAGAGTGTGGCAAATTTTAAGTACTGATTCCATGTTGTCTCGGGCCATTGTCCTGCCACTGGGGCTTACTTCTCAGTGTGCCTGTCTTTGGAAAGGAAGAAGAGGAAGAAACATGAGCTTTGGGGTCACAGAATCCTCACAAAATGAGAAGACAGACTTTATCATTCACTGGCTGACTGACCTTCTCTGGATCTGTTTTATCATCCTTAAAATGAGTCCATAACCAGGGTAACATTGGTTGATCCTGGTGCTTGTAAGAATAAAATAAATATGTATGAAGAACCAAGTACATTCACTGGCTTTTTCTCTCCATGCTAATTATTTGATTCTAACGTGCTATAGGTTTTGAAAACCAAGCTTGTTAGAATTGCGCCTTAAAAATCTACGGCCATACCACCCTGAACGCGCCCAATCTCGTCTGATCTCGGAAGCTTAGCAGGGTCGGACCTGGTTAGTACTTGGATGGGAGAATAGTGCCTTAAAAAAGCATAAACAAGGTCCTGATTTGTGCCATTCTCTGCATAAAGCCCATAAGCTTTAGAACGTATCTGCTCCTGGCAGTGACATTGGCAGCCCTGGAGTCTTCTTCACTTTCCTCCGGCTTCTCGTCCATCTTCCAGACGGACACGGTTGGGTTCCGGATAAGTGAGGGATGCCGGTAGTCAGGAGTCTCACGTGGCTCACCGCTGGGTGGCAGCACACCACACTTCCTTTATGGCCACTCTTCTACGTAAGTGGAGCTCCACTTAGGAGCCCACCCCCACTTCTCAATTTCCTCCATTGCTTTTGATGCAAATGATCGGTTGCACTTTTAGGTAATAGCAAATATTGTTTGTGTGTGTGTTTTATGCACTCATTTAGGATGACATGGAGCCTCGCCAAAGCCAAACTAAGCACATTTCATTAGGCCATTTTCACTGGGAGGTTTTTTTTACACAAAATTATCTACAATTAAAAACATAGAGAAATTTTCTCAGTGTGGCACAGCTTTTTAAGAGATAGGGACAAAACCCTTATGGAAAAAGCAATTTATAATGCCAGTAATTTTCTACCTCTGTCCTGCTATTATTAAGGACAGCAGTTTTAAAAGGAACTCTTAGCTCTGGTCTCTCCGCTCAGGCTGTGGGCTCACATAATGGCCTGTCTCTAACTTGAGCCCATTGCCACGGGAGTAATTATGCCAACACTTAGAAGGACGATTTGCTACAGAAACAAAGAAGCAGTTGGGTTCAAAATGAAAAATAATCTCTATGAGCAGGAGGGAAAGAAGCATGATGAAGTGGGGAGGGCCCAGAAAGCACTGTTTTATGTGGAAGAGTGCTGTGAACAAAAGTTTTGAAATAAAACATCAGAATAAGATGATAGCATGTGTGAAATAAATGAGATAATTTTCTCGATGCCCCCTTTCCCTCTCCCATATTTTTCAATCACAGTGCGTGGTTAGATGGTCCCAAATAAATAGCTCTTTACAGCCCCTGTGATATTTCCTGTACCAAGCATTCCAAGTGAATAATTTTAACTTCACAAAATCCTGGAAAAGAATCACAGACTTCACGGCCATAAACGTGACCTGGGAGTTCATCTTGTCCCATTCCTCCGTCTTCACGAAGGTTCAAACCAAAACTTTCCCAAGATCAAAATCTACACTGGAAATATCACGAAGTAATTTTTCTGAGGCCCAGGACAAAGGACAAGGCCACTGACAAAGTTCCCTCCGTGTAAAGCGTCAAGTTTTTTGTCAAGGAAGGAACACGGGATCTGGAGCTGGCAGACCCTGGTGAAAGTCTGGGTTCTGGAGTTTGCCAGCCCTGCCACTTGGACAAGTCACGTGATGCCTCTGCGCCTGGGTTGCTTCAAAAGCGGAGATTCTAATCTACGTCCAATGATCGGGTGAGAAAATGGATAGGAAAGTGCTTTGTAAACCAGGGAGTGTTATTTAAACACCACTTAATAGAGTTGTGCTCACTCAGTCCGTTTCTCCTTCAGTGAGCCAAAGAATCCAGTCCTCTACCACTCAAACCCAAACGAACGGACATCTGCAGAGCAAGGATGTACCTCTGTGTGCACAGGCATGAGCAGGCTCTGCAGCCTGGAAGGAGGTGAGAGCTGAGAAGGAAAGGGAAGCATGAAACCCAGCTTCCTCCCAAAAGGGGATCTGTGCCCTTGCCGGGGTCCAGCCTTGATCTAGGGCTCCAACGGTGCTGGGGGGTGTGGCAGGGACCTGGATTTGGCTACTACCTTGCAGAGTGACTCTAGGTTACTTATTCACTTGTTTGGTTACTCATTCAAAATAAATAGTGATTAAAGTGGGGTGCCTGGGTGGCTCAGATGGTTGAGTGTCTGCCTTCGGCTCAGGTCGTGATCCCAGGGTCCTGGGATCGAGTCCCGCATCGGGCTCTCTGCTCCTTGGGAGCCTGCTTCTCCCTCTGCCTCTTTCTCTTTCTGTCTCTCATGAATAAATAAATAAAATCTTTAAAAAAAAAAAGACACAGGCTCTTGAGCCAGGCTGCCCAGGTTCAAATCTTGGTTCCCCCAATGACTTAAGAGGTTACTCTGAGGGGCGCCTGGGTGGCTCAGTCAGTTAAGCAGCTGCCTTCGGCTCAAGTCATGATCCCAGGGTCCTGGGATTGAGCCCCGCGTCGGGCTCCTTGCTCAGCAGAGAGCCTGCTTCTCCCTCTCCCTCTGCCTGCCTGCCACTCTCCCTGCTTGTGCTCACTCTCTCACTATCTCTCTCTCTCTGTGTCAAATAAATAAATAAAATCTTTTAAAATTAATTAATTAATTAATTAAAAATCTTAAAAAAAAAAAGAGGTTACTCTGAGATAAATACAAATACTAGCCAGTATTTATTGAGCATTCAGTCATGTTAGCACTATTCCAAATGTTTTATGCACGTATATCAACTCAGGTGATCTTCGCAACAACCCTACCAGGTTACCCTGTTATTATTCCTTATATTCCAGATGATGAAGTCGGGGCCAAGGGGCTTGAGTAACTTGCCCACGGTCACTCAGCTGGTGAGTGGCAGGCTCACCCACTTATCAGGTGTGCCGAACTCCCCTTAAAGAAATGTGTCCTAAAGGAGAATCTGCCACTCAGTAAAAGACTCAGTGATAGCTATTGTTTATTGTTTATTTATTAGGTATTGTTTGTACAGCAACCACTTTGCTAGATGCACGTGCGACACGCAAGCTCCCCAACCCCACCCCATAAAGATCACAAATAATAACACCTGCTCTATTCTTTCCCCACCATCGTCCTGAGGACCAGTCAGAAAGGCATTGTGTAAAGCTCTAGGTGTGCTTTTCAAAGTGAAAAGCAACTACCATTGGAAGGCACACTTAGCTTTAGTTTATTCTAGCTGAATCTGACAGTGTCCTTGTAAGAGGAAAAACTTAATTCAAGAGATGCATTATAATAATCTTCTTGTTGGAATAAACATCATCTGGTGCTGTGGCGAGTGTCTAGAACTCCATTTTCCAAAATAACTGATGTGATTTTGTCATGCCTAGAGTGTCTCGTTGACTCCAGCCCTGTTGTCCTAACTCTATGCGTGTTTATTTTCCGACAGAGGGGACACTTGAAGGCATATGAATTGTCTGTTTTCTTTTCCAGGACTGGTTGGCCCTCTATCAGAATAGCGGAGAACTAATCTTTCTAAATACCCAATCAACATGCATTTATTGAACAGGTACTATTTGCAAAGCGCGATACTAAGGACTGTGTTTGTTGATGTTTTCCTCAATTTATGTCTATAGTTCCGGACTAATTCTGTTATAATTTTTACATTGCAAGAATCAGAGAACACACACAACAGGGGGCTCCTTCTCCTTTTTATCTCCAAGAATGTCTCATGGAAGAAAAATGAGCCTAATGCAATTTGTGAAAATGTTAAAGAGCAACTATGGTTATTTTCGCCCAAAAGGCAAATTTCTGGGGAAGACAGAATCATAATAACATAATGTTAATCTCACTTTAACTGAAATTTCTTTTACCACCTACTCTGACCCAAGTTCCAGGATATAATATTTACCAGCTGTGTTACCTTGAGCAAGTTACTTAACCTTTCTGGACCTCAGTATATTTATCCATAAAAAGGGGGGGGTGACTACTCATGAAGCACTTGGAAAGCATTTATTACTTCATTTAATCCCCTCAAAAATCGCGTGAAGTAGTTGCTGCCGTCCTCGGTTACATCTGATAAAACCGAAGCTTAGCTTCCCGAACAAAGCAGTATACTTAAGTTCTCACAGTTCCTGAACAGCAATGTGAAGACTCAAATCCACTTTCTTTCCTTCAAAATGCTGTGCTCTTTTCCCTGGGACAAAGGACCAAGCCAAAGAAGGATTGCCACTGGAGAATTCAAAAGCCTAGACTATTGGTGTCAGATTTTATTTCTATTCAACTCAATCGTCCTTATCCCAGTTATTTGGACACTCTGGCCCCAGAGTTTCTCGGTATCTGTGTTTGCAGGTCAGTACTCAGAGAACTTCTCATAAACAGTTTCAAAATACAAATGCTCCATTTCAAAGGTAAGCAAAGCCAAGTTGACTTTAACGGCAGAGAATTCCGTTCCTCCTGCTCTGTGGCAGGCTTTGTGTGTTAGAGGTCAAGTTTTCCCAGCGATAAGGGGGACTTCACTAGGAAGTTCTCAAAGCAGAAAAGCGGAGCAGGAGGGCCCCAAAGGTCATCAGTGGGGAGATGGCCTTGAGGGGAGGCCTTGATCTATGTGGACTTGCCACCCAGAGTCGGGCATAAGCAAATACTCGCTATTTCTGCCAAAGGTTATGCGCCTAAAGGAGCAGCTGACCTCGCTGGGATAGCCTCTGACTATGGCACTTGCAGTGAAGAAAGGACACCGATGTCTAGGTAGTGAGTGAAACTGAGAAACTCCCTTAGGGGGAAGCGCAGTGCGTTGTAGTGCCTTCAAGTTTACGATAGCGTCTTC
Organism: Neomonachus schauinslandi; assembly: GCF_002201575.2. Classification (NCBI taxonomy): domain Eukaryota; kingdom Metazoa; phylum Chordata; class Mammalia; order Carnivora; family Phocidae; genus Neomonachus; species Neomonachus schauinslandi. The sequence goes on along the minus strand of NC_058405.1, from coordinate 62,531,106 downwards.
TGTTGCTACAATATCTTCTCCTTCTCCTTCCCCTCTTCCTCCTCCTCCTCCGTTACCCATCCTCTTACAGGACAGGAGTCAGTCCTTTTAACTCAATCCATTGGACTCAAAGCCCCTTTGGTCCAATATGTTTATATTCTCTTATTTCACTAAAACCTTGCAAGGTCGGCCTTGGCACCAAGCCCTACCAGGTCCCACTCAAGGTGATGTGTGTACATTTTTCTCCGCCCCCCCGCTTTTTATTAAGATTTTATTTATTTATTTGACAGAGAGAGAGACAGCGAGAGAGGGAACACAAGCAGGGGGAGTGGGAGAGGGAGAAGGAGGCTTCCTGCGGAGCAGGGACCTGGACTCTGGGCTCGATCCCAGGACCCTGGGATCACGACCTGAGCCAAAGGCAGACGCTTAACCAACTGAGCCACCCAGGCGCCCCTTTTCTCCCCCTTTTGATACACTCACTCTTAGAAGGGGTATTTCCTTTGGGTTCCTAGTCCTTGTGCCTGTCCCTGCAAGGGGCTGTCGAAGAGCACCACTCTCCAGGCTCCAGGTAGGGAAGCTTCAAGAGACGAATCTGGGGTCGTTACTTAATGAGGTTACAATAAATTATCACATCTGATGGCAAGAGACATTGACTATAAAGAAAACTAGGAAAACACTTTAAATCAGAGCACTGCCGTGTGTTTTATTTAAAAAATCATGAAGAGTCTACCCCCCAGCAGCATGAACTAGGAAATGCAGGAAAATGATGGTGTCCACTCCAGTCACGTCCCCGTCCTCCTCCCAGAGGTCCTCTGGGGACCAGTTTGGAGTCAGATGCACAGGGTCTGCTCCAAGCCCAGCCGGGCACGCAGGAGACCCTTCTCCTGCCCTCAGGAAGACGGGGCCAGCCTGCCCCCCGTGCTGGGCTCCCCTTGCTATTCTGCTCCTCTGAAGAGGAAGGCCACCTCACTGTTCAAGTGCTCACATGATGTCCACAGGGTCCCAGAGGCTGAGGCGAAGGCCCGGGGCTGTAGGCCTAGCGCATCTCCTTCATGCTCAGACACTGCAGGCCATAATTCCCCGCATGACAGTGTTGTGTAAACTTGGCAGCCATTACCGTATCCACCCTCTGCCTCCTTGGCTAAACCACTGCAATTCTTAGAGCCTTCTTTACTAATCTCCCTGGCTCACCTCTGAGGGCTCCACAGAAAATTCTCTCTTCCGTGGTAATTCGGGTCAGATTTGCAGAACCCAGATTCAGTGAAGGATTAAGTAGTTTTCCACACTGGCTGCCTTTTGTGCTTCAAGTCAGCCAAAAATTGCTTAATTCATCTGCTGGACTCGGACTACATAGATTGTAGCCTAAAATTCCTTAAATCATGAAAGAATCCCCAGGACCCCTCCACTTAATTCCATCCACTCTCAGCGTGAGTGCAGGGCAATATCTGCAATGAGACACAGAGAAGGATCCACTTATATAACTGGGGGGAGAGAGAGAACCTTTCATGATTGCGGCAAAGTAGAAACCGTATTATGCCATCACGGGATTTAGTATGCGAAGCTAGTGTCATTTTATAAAAAGAGCTCAGAGCTGAGAGACAGGAAGCCTGGATTCTAGTGTTGTTCCTACCACTTGAAGAGTAAAGGATTCTTAGCCTTTTTTTTTTTTTTTTTTTCTTTGTGGATCCCTTTGAAGACCTGCTCAGTGCTTTGGAACCTTAATCTTGTACGTACAGCATTTGAGGGAACAGATAACAGAGCTTGCCCCTCAGGGTAAGACATCCTCCTCAGCCTATTTCTGTAGGCTTTCCCGGCACTCACACCCACAGAGGCCATTAATCCTGCCTCAGGAGGGAAACGATCTAGCAGGTTATATTTTTAAGGTTCACAATGCTAATTGTCCCATATAGCCTGGAGAATGAAAACAGAAGAGTGTTGAGAAGTTTACAGAATTGGGAGGGTAACTCCATCTTGTCCTCGGTTTTCACAAAATGCTAAAATTATCTGCAGCTCCTCAGAGCATTATTCGCACTTCCATATGGTTTATATCCTATAGCAGTCGAGCAATTCATCAATCTGTTTACATACTGATGTTATACTTAGATTGATATTTAACTCTCCTCCAAATCGCTGCCTTGTGAAAGATTTATAAATGACTGATTTGCAGTAATAGAATAGATACTGCACTAAATGGAAAATAGTAATCATTTAGGTGTAAGTCATGGTTTCTTTTTATTTACACATACATAACCATGCATTTACACACACGCACGGAGAGCGGGCTATGTCAGAGCCCCCGACATGGGTAAGTATGCCAAATACTGAACGTTGATTTGTTATGCAACAACCAAACTTCTGGATATGAACAGCCTCGTAGAAAAAATGTATATAAAGTAAATGTATAGCTATCAATATGCACACAAAAAGTGTGCGCTTAACTTACCACTTCCTTTCACTACTTGTTTTTATTTCATGGTAAATGTCACAGTGGTATTTGAAATCTGTCAGGAGACGACAACAACGTATGGAATAAATAGCGCTTTTTTTCCTACTCTTAGAGCATCATAGGATCCGAAAGTTGGAAAGGATTTTAAAGGCTGTTTACTCTGGCCTCCAGTGTAATACAGGAAACGCCTCTTTTGCAACCTTGACAGATGGTCATACAAGCCTCTGCTTGAATACTCCTAGTGATGGGGAGCTCACTTCTGTATAGATTAAAATAATTAGGAAGATCTTCCTTATATCAAGCGAGAATTGGTTCCAGGTAATTTCCACGGCAGATCTAAAACCAAATTTGGCTTTCTTCCTCTTCAAACTAGCTCTTTCTTTTATGTGTCCTATTCTAATTAATAGAACCACTGACCAACTGCTAGAAACCAGGCCCCACATATCCCTCGTCTTCCCATTCAATTGGTTACCCAACCAACCCAGGTGAGTGTGTCTTTGTAAAATAGCCTCTTGGGTCTACTGCTTTCTGTCTGTCCTGAGGCTTTTGTCAATCATTCCTGGATTATTGCCATAGCCAATAATGGATTACCCTCTAGTCTCACCTTTATGGTCATTCCCAAAATGGAATTAAGCCTTCCCTCCATAAAACCCTACAGTAAAGCCCTATAGCAACACTAGAGTTGATTAGTCTCTGGTTCTGCTTCCCAGTTGTATGTATATATGTATGTATGTATGTGTGTATGTCTTCGTGTTCCACCGAACACCCTACCCATTGCAAGTTCCAGACCTTTGGAACCACTTACGGTGCTAAATTCGTTCCTATTATCCCTTAGCCATTGTACTCATAAAAAGTTAGATCTTGTCACTATTATTACTATTGTTATTACTATCCTTAGTATTGTTAAAGTCTCAACGCTAATTAGCGGTACTGATGAAACTCAGAGCTCAGATGATGGGCCTCCCAACATGGGTACTAATCAACCCCACACCAGCAGTTAGGTAAATCGGCCAGTGATAGATCTAACTCTTTAGATTGTTTATAGGTTGTATTTGAAGTTCTGTTCGTAAGTTAGTTGTTCAGAACTCCAAACACATTTCCTCATGGAAATAACATTTCAGATAGGGTCAGCCCACACGGATAAGCTGAAATACTCCACAAGTGTAGAAGGGGTAACACAAGACTGTTATACACTATACTTTAGCTAAACAACAACAACAAAATTTTATTTAAATAAAAAATTATGTATTATTTAAATTTTATTTTAGCTATTTTATCCAGCTCTTCCTGAAAACAATTGTCCTGAGATGATTACAGCACTATCAGCATTGAAATTCATCCCCACTGAAGTCTAGGTGACAGAGGCCAGATTGTTCTCTAGGGCAGTCATCTCTGGGAGCTCCCACCCTCACCCAAGGGCTTCACAGAGGCAAGCACACAGTAAACCTGTCTCCTGAGTGGAGATAAATATTTAATGGCGAGGGGTTAGAGGACACAGGAGCCCGAGGGTGATAAGGTGGAATGGTGGGGGAGAATTGGTGAGACTCCAGGGTTAGCTGAGCTTTCTTAATGGTATGGGTGTAACTCCTCCCTAACTCCTATTTTTGATGGGTACAGAAGAGAAAGCAGGTGCTAAGCCTAAAATCCTCAGTGGGGGTTGATAATTACCCTGGTATCCTGTGCACAGTAGAGATTCCTATATAACTACTTCAACTAAGAACCATGGTTTTCCCCCTAAATTAGCCAAAAAGAGAGTTTATTCAACCTGAATGACCCCGGAGAGTTTGTTGGTCAACAGTCTACCAACAGGCTCTATATTCTTCAGCAGGTGACCTATGCTGGGAATTGCCAAAATCCGTGGAAATATTACTTTAATCACCTAGACAACCTTAGACCCACTAAATTGATGGTTGCCATCATGGACTTATGTTCTTCCCCTGCGGCTCAGAAAAATAATGTGAGTTTTCATTTCTAGCCTACAAGCACCCTCGGTGGAAATAATAATAGCTTCTTGCTACAAGCTAGCCCCCGTTTAACTGACAGGTCTGGGCCTGACTGACTCATGAAGGAAATATACTCTCTCGTCTCTCTAGGAGTCCCCCAAATCTTGAATCTCTGATTGTTCATCTGGAACTAAACTTACATACATCTCTTAAAGCCAAATGTTTAAGGAAAATATATGTACATATAAAACATCTTACACAAGTGCTTAGAGCCTTACTTACAACCACCAAGAAATGGAAATAATCTCCATGCCCTCCGACTGTCGAATGAATATAGTCCATGCATTGTACTACTTCCTACAGTGTAGTCCTACCATACAGTGTAGTAGTACTGTAGTACTTTACTGCTTACTACTAAGCAATAAAAGGGTACAAACTATTAATACATGCAACAACCTGGATGGATCTCAAATGCATGATGATAAGTGAAAGAAGCCAGACCCAAAAGGCCATATACTATACGACTGCATTGGTATGACATTCTGGAAAAGGCAAAACTAGAGAGGCAGAAAACCAATCAATGGTTGCCAGGGGCTGGAGTAAGAAGAGGTTGACCTCAAAAAGGGGCATTTTGAGAGATGATGGAACTGATCTCTATATTATTGATCATAGTGGTGGGCACACAGAGTATGTGTTTTCAAAACTCATAGAATTGTACAATAAAAAGAGTGAATTTTACAATATGTAAAGTATCCCTCGGTAAACTTGACCAAAACAAATTTTAATATAAAATATCTTGTAAAGAGAACAAACAAACAAATGGCTAAGTGAGATTTTACTACTCGTAACCCTGATACATGTTCAGGTAGATGTTTTTTAATTGAGAATGGTTAAAATGAGAGCTGAGGTCAGGAGTGAGCAATATTCATCCAGCAGGGTAAGCTGATTGCTGTTCTGAAAGACCACAGAAGGCCCTTGTGGGAACAGCATTTCAAACTTGTCGCTTTCTAGAACTTATTGATAATGGAGGTTGGGATGGCAAAGGGATGGCTAGAATAAAAGCCAAGCGTAGTGGCTGAAGGTACATGGCTGTCAGTGGTCTTCCTCTAGAGCAAAGGCTGAAAGCCTGAATGATCTATTAGCAAAAATATGATGCAGTCATATTTTTCAAACTATATATTTTCAAATATATTTCATATATTTTCAAACTATAGGAAACCTATAGTTTCCAAGTGCCTCTGAACAGCATCTCATTGAATCCTTCTAAGAAGTTTCCAGAATGAGGGCTATCATCCCTGTTATGTAAGTGAACAAGCAGAAGCTGGAGCATATGGCTTAGCCAGATCACAGCAAGGTAGTGGACTGTAGCGCTGGGCCCTGGGGCTTCTGATTTCCTGCTTTCTTTGTTGGTTGGTTGGTGGTGGTAGTGGTGGTGATGATTTAAATGGTAGTTAAGCTCTTCATCCCGAAGAGAGCCCATCATCAAAATAAGAAGACACACTGGTAGATGGGGCGCCTGGGTGGCTCAGTTGGTTAAGCACCCTCCTTTGGCTCAGATCATGATTCCAGGGTCCTGGGATCGAGCCCCATGTCGGGCTCCTTGCTCAGCATGGAGTCTGCTTCTCCCTCTGCCTGTAGTTCTCTCCCTCTCTCTCTCTCTTTCTGACAAATAAATAAATAAAATCTTAAAAAAAAAAAAAAAAGAGACAGCCTGGTAGAGACAGATAGATGCTTTTCTTTCACTGCAAAGATAAAAATTAGGGTAAGTTTCTGGAAAAGAGACATAAAGTAAATATCAAAGTTTTATCCAGAATAGTCAGACTACAGCTGCATGAAAACAAGCATCCGATTTATAATTGTGTAATTCAGGGCAGCGCTCAGGAATTGTGACTACACAATTGAAAACACCCAGATATTTGGAGTTTTGAGGTGAGCTGTCTGCCATTTTCCATGTGGCGCAGGTCTCTGGGAGTGTTTGGCTCACACACCTTCTAAGGAACCCAGGGGAGGCACAGGGCAGCTGGGTTTCTGGAGGAGCATTTCAGTGTCTCACAGAGTTCTGTTGTGATATCTGAAATCACTCGACTCCGTGTAAAAGAATGGGAAATAAATCACACCTTTCACACGTCTTCCTGGTAACATAGACCCCACTGCTACATTGCACAAGAAACACAGATCATGTAATGTTTTTCGTTCGCATAGGAACAGCCTTGGAAATTTTCAAACCAGAAGGGTCAGAATGTTAGGAAGTTTGTAGCAGGGAAAATTCTTGCAGGGGCAGCTGATAAGCTAAATATCCTGACTAGACTCTCTCCTCTCTTTCTGGCACACCGCCTAACTGAAAAAGAGTCCTGTGTGATTCGGGAACAGTCACACGAAGCGGATGGCGCCCTCACACCGCACCCCTGCTTAAAGACCTTCCGGGGTTCTGCCAGGCCCATGTGGGAACGTGAGGCCCAGAAACGTTGAACGTGGGGTTAGTGCGAAAGGAAAAGAGGGACAGGATGTGACAAGTGCAGTGTGTGCGCTGTTAGAGATCACGCTGCATCCCCCTCTCAGTCAGGGTGCGTGTCAGAAAGAAGAAAGAGTTCAGAGGAGGTTTCAATCCACCCCATTGCTACCCGATGCTCTGGAGATTGGATTTCTCCCCTCTCTTTTTTTGCATGTCTCAATTTTGCTCACCACCTTCTGGCAGCAGGCCCACACCTTCAGGATGAAGTGGAGAACATTGCAAAGTCCTCTCTTCCTTTGTTCCCCTTGTTTTTTCCTTTGTTCATCCAGTTGGAGGAAGAGCCCAAAGGGGATAAAAGGGAGGTGGGCAGGGAGGGGCATTCCCCGGTCAGCAGGACAGAGGAAAAGCTGAATCCCTCAAGGGCAAGTGCCTTAGATGACTCTGAATAGTAATAATTATTCATGATGATACATCCCCATGCCACCAGCAACCAACCTTGAACAGCATCTTGCCTGCAGCAAACTACTTGGTGGAAATCTGAATTTTCAGAGAAGAGAGACCAGGAATTAATATTGCATTAGTAAAGGCTACACTTGGACGATATTCATTAAAACCTCCTTTAAATGGCCAGCTTCTTTTAGCAATACACTTCATTTATTTATGAATTTATGGATTTATTTATTTATTTATTTTTACTCTTTTCAAATTTTTATTTTCATTCCAGTTAGTTAACATACAGTGTTATATTAGTCCTCTTGGTTTTATTTTATTACTTACTTATTTTTCTTTCGTGAAGATAGAAGTGTTTTTATTTCTTAATTTATTTTTCAAAATTTTTATTTAAATTCTAGTTGGTTAACATTGTAATTACATTACATTGTAATGTAATGCACTTGAAATACGACTAGACTTCTAAAAATGCAATTTTTCACGTAGCTCTTTGGGACCACAGCTATTGGGGTAAAGTGAGTCACACCCGCAATAAAGTCAAAGTTTCCAGAGGAGAACATTCTCCATTTCTTTCACCACTTACATTAATACTCTGGTAAGATTAATCCGGAAGCAGGGAATGTGAGCATTAGGCTGAGCTGAGCAAAGACCTCTGTCCCAGGCCACAAGGGGACCCTTTTGAACATTGTTCCTGGCAAGGTGTACAGGGTGATAATAAATGCCTCTCTGGACTAGAGTCAGTCTGTCTGTCCCACAGCAGAGCAGAAGAGAGCTTTCCAGCTTACATGGAAAAGGAGGAAGGAGAAATATGGTGGCAAGAGGGATGAGCTTCCTGATCGTTTTACTTTCCATGGCTCTGGGTTTTATGGGACCAGTGGGAATGAAGCAAGTGCATGAACTATGAGTGAAATAAAGCAAACCAACAGCCTTTTCAACCTAATGCTTTTCATCCCGTCCCTCGGTCATGTTAACCTTTGAGGATGTCTGTGCCTGGACTGTATGTCACAAGGGCAGATCGTAAAACATCTCTTGACTTGGCCCCAATCCTATTTACAGTATTAAAATAAATACCAAAAATTCTGTAGAAATGATCAGCAGGAGTTGTGTTCAGAACCCCTGAAACTGCTTCAAGTGTAATAGCAAATATTTATTGAGCACATACTGGATGCCAAGCACTGTATGAAGCAGCAAGGCACCCACTATGAATATACCCGGCACCTGGCCTCAGAGTTTTGCAGTCAAATTGAAAGACAAATACATACCAGACAACCCCAAGGCTACCTACCAAGGGCTAATACAGGGACACAGAATAATTGCAACATGGAGGAAGGAAGGTCAAAGCAGCCCTCCAAGTGCGGAAGGGGCTCTGGCTAAGGAAGGATACTCCCAGAAAAGGGTGCTTCAGCTCAGCTGTAAGTAAGTAACCAAACCAGGAGACCCCTAATTAGGGCCGTTTTTGCTCCTAGGGAATTCTCAACTCTAAGAGCACTGAATTTTCCATCAAGATTGTTGCCAATTTAATTTTTCCATGAAAATATATACACATGCACATACATACACTTGCCCTCAGTCTTGTCAGACTGAGAGCAATTATTTTTTTTTGTTCTATCTTCTCAGATCATGGATGCATTTAGATCTAAATTCCAAAGGTGAATAGAGAGCAAATGTACCTCAGTTCTGTGATTTCAGGCACTCTAGGGAAAGATTTAGGGTAGTAAGTGAGTAACAATTAACAGTGTTTTCCCATCTGATTGGCAGATCATATGGTGTTTGCTTTTTAGAATTAATTTAGCTTTCTAGTAAGGTTATCTTGCACACTTTCCAGGGTCCCCTGATATAAATAGACAAAGCACTAAGGAGGAAGTCAAAAAACAAGTGTGCATGTGTCTGGAACATGGTGACAACTGTGTGGAGTGGAGGAAGACAAATAAATACACAAGAAAACAAGTAACAGAAAGCTGTGGGACACAGCTGGTCACTGCCACATCTTCACCAGATCAACTGGTTGGTCATAAATGGCTAAGCTAGAAATTCAGGTCAAGGTCAAGGAGTTCTAGGTGGTGGTGAAATGATGGAGGTGTTTGGCTCTCCTAACTTTTTTTTTTTTTTAATTTTTTTTATTTATTTGACAGAGAGAGATACAGCGAGAGAGGGAACACAAGCAGGGGGAGCGGGAGAGGGAGAGCAGGCTTCCCGCGGAGCAGGAAGCCCGATGTGGGGCTCGATCCCAGGACCCTGGGATCATGACCTGAGCCGAAGGCAGACGCTTAACGACTGAGCCACCCAGGCACCCCTCTCCTAACTTATTTTTAAAAATCGGTTCAAGTTTGGCAAATTTCTTTCAGAAGGAAATAAAAAAGAAAACCTCGCCACTATTAATCAATAATGAAAAATGGGTCCAGTTCCAAAGTTGCCTAGGGCAAGTATTTGCCAATGGCAAGCTGGGGACCATGAGTGAATATTTATCAACCTAAATAACCTTAGTTCCCTCCTTTTTTTTTTTTTTTTTGGCAGGGAATGAAAAAAATGCTCATAGTCTGACAATATTTACGTTCGTTTTATTTATAAATCTGATTAACAATATGTCCTTCTTGATGTAGATTCTGCTAAACCAAAGGGGAGGGCGGGTTGCCCATAACACTAAGTTTGAGCACTGGGAAGCCCCTCAGGGCTGGACAGACTGTGAAGGGAGAATGAATTCCCAAATAAAAGTAGCCATATTCCAACTAAAGGAATTCGGGGGTGGGGAGAGGGGTACCTGTCAGTAGGGCAAAGCACCGTACGTACCTGCCCAACCACTAGTTTGGCGCATTATGTCTTCTTCCTTTACACATCATACGTGAGCCTGGGACGGGAAGCTGAAAAAGGAGAATTATCTTTTTTTTTTAATTTAATTTTATTATGTTATGTTAATCACCATATATTACATCATTAGTTTTTGATGCAGTGTTCCACGATTCATTGTTTGCGTATAACACCCAGTGCTCCATTCAATACGTGCCCTCCTTAATACCCATCACCAGGCCAACCCATCCCCCCACTCTCCTCCGCAGAATTCTCTTCTTTTTCCACATGAGTTGTCCGGGTCAGTGCCTCTTTCCCATGGCCAACTCAGTTACTAGCATGCAGATGCAGCTGATCAAGTGTTTGGTAAATGACAATCTCATCCACCCACAGACAGTGAGATTGGTATTTCCAAGAGGCTTTGAGAAAGTTCTCTCAGTCCAACTGGATAAGCATCACCTGGGAACTTGGTAGACATGCAAATCATCAGGCCCCACCCACATCAGACTGATTCAGAAAGCGGGAGCGGGGGGGGGGGGGGGGGGGGGGGGGGGCACTGAAGCCAGTTTTAAGAAGTCCTTCAGGTAATTCTGATGCAGACTCAAGTTTGAGGACCACCACTCCGGAGCCTGATCTCAAAAGATCAGATATGATAGGTACACCTGGTATAGCTGTCACAAGCGAGAAGAAGAACGTTAGAGTGTAGTACCTGTGTTTAAAGAGTTTTTAGAAAAAAAGCTAAACATAATTTTCTTTCCCAACTAATTTATATTCCCATGAGGTAGTCTGTTTTCCCACTAGGTTGAACTCAGGTCCAGAGTAACAGTTTTCTCGTTCCCCAAATCTCCAAAAAAGCCCAAGGGACAACTACACCCTGAATTTGGGAAAGACACTAAAACAATTACCATTTTAATGGGAAAGGATGCCTAGCAAATATTGATCCGTGGCACAACCATGCACTGGGGGTGGAAATTAAGTCATCCTTCAGGATAAAAGCATCAATAGATTCTGGAAGAATGTGATCAGATGTCACCTTCTTCCTCCTCTCTTTGTTCCCGCACCCCGTCCTCACCACACCCACCCTCCCTTCCCCCTAGAAACAGAAGTCTGACCCTAGAAAAGCGCAGGTGTCCCTCCCATGCCCACCCCGTTAGATCAGGCACACCTCCGCGAGGCCTGTTGCTCTAGGCCCTCCAGGATATGCCCCATTCAGGGTTGCCTGGCAGCCTGGCTTTCTGGCCTTTAGAAATGGTGATGGATTCATTTAGAATCAGGGGCTACCGAGCTAGGAGCTCAGGTGCTGCAGAAATGGCAGGTGGTTGGAGCTGACTTGACAGCAATTAAATGTACAAATCTTTGATTAGGCTCCTGGGAATGGAGTCATTAGCAACCCAGAACGGACCAGCTTGCTTTCCACCGCCTCATTAGCTGCTCCACCGATGTTACTTTAAAAAGCCAAGGGGAGGGGGGAAAGAAAGCTCTCCAACACAGAAGGAGGAAAGTTGAGTGACAAAGGTGGGCAGGGAGGGGAAGGCCCCCTTGTAAGCATTTCTAGCTGAGCAAACAGGTGCCCTGCTTTTTTGCGGTGTGGACACGAAGGTGCATGTTTGCTGGGCTGTGAAGTAGCCCTGTGCCTGCCTGATTTATCTGCCCCAAAGGGTGGTTTTTGGTTTTTTTTTTTTTAGTCTACTTTTTCAAAATCCTCAGTTGATTCACTCTTCCGAGCCGAAGCCTCAGTGAGCGGAAGCCCTGCTTTGGGGTGCAGAGTCCGGATTGACCAGATTTTGTGTGGAGCTGCTACAAGGCTCTGTCCGCCTTCCCCAGTGTCAGGTCTGGGGTCCACATCCACCTTTTGGGGGCTACAGACCCTCAGTGTCAAAATTCTCCCCTGCATGGTCCTGGACCCTCTATGATCCTGGCTGAGACCTAAACTTGTGGACATCCCCGTCACTAAGAGAGCTAGAGTCTGGCTAAAACCAACCATGCAGGTTAAGTAATCTTCCCAACTGGGAGCTTTAAAACAAAAGGGAAATGTTCTCACAACCTTAATGTAAAATCCTGTGTGACCATTTACTTGATATAAGCCTAAGTCATTGTATAATTTATTATTTTTATTGTTCCCAATCTGCCCATCAAGGGATTAATAGTTACAAAACATGCTCCCCGAACAGTTATTGATCACCTGTTATAAATCTCCTATTAATTGCTGTGGGAAACCTATGGGTGAGAGGACATTCTATCTTCGACTTTGAGATCTATTAGGAAGAAACATCATATACACCTTTCCTTATTTTTTCATTCACTCATTCAACAAACACCTGCTGTGCGCCTGTTTAATCACCGCAGTTGTCAATAAAAATACAAAGGACAATAAAGCACAATTATTATAATTGCTCACTGTCTGATAAACATTTTACATGTTAAAACTCATTTAATCCTTGCAGCAACTCTATGGGGTAGCGACGATTATTATTTTCATTTTAGAGATAAGAAAACTAAAGCACAGAGAGGCTAAGTAGCTTGCCCAAGGTCACATGGCTAGTAAATAGCACAGCTGGATTGTAAACCCAGACGGTGTGGCAGCTTCACCACTATGCTATGCTCCTTCAAGTTGCTTCCAACTTAGAAAGGAAGATAAAAATCAAAAGCAACCATCTCAATATCATGTGATAAGCGCACCTGTGCAGAGCATGTAGAAAAGTACATGGTAGGTAGGGAAGGGGATTAAGTGACTGTGGAAAAGAATTCACACTGGAAATGATGTTTGATCTGGGTTCTGAATTAAAAAGAAGAAAGGCACAGCCTTTCAAGAAGTTAAAATCTACTAAGTTACTTCACTAAATGTCATTAAGACAGTCATTGAAACTTAGATAGCACGTATATTGGGAACCTTGAAAAGGAAGAGGTCACATCTGAATGTATTAGCAAGAACGGTTCTTTTAAGGAGATGGTACTTAAGCGAAGCCTTTAAGAGCTGGTTCAAGTTTAGGATGGAGTCTTGGAAAGAGCAGAAAAGTCAGGAGAAGAGGAAGGGAAGGATGAGATTGGAGGAGGAAGGAGAGAGAAATATAAACGTTTCCAAGGAGGTGAGGTGAGGAGATAAGGTTGGAACAATGATTTGTCTGAGCATGAATGAGAGATTTAAATTCTAGAAATCTATGAAGGCTTTAGGAGGGAGGAGAGTGAAATAAAAATGCCTTAGAAATATCAAGAAGAGAAATCGAGAAATACCATTTAATTAATATGATTAAAAAGTATATTTTCAAGCTAAGAAACGTAAGAGATTGTTTTTATTCAGAATAACAACCCACTACCAAGAGCTTTTGTGAGGCTCAAACATGGTAACAAGAGCGATTCCTTTGTTAAACCATAACGTGCTATACAAATACCATTTCTGCTTTTAGCAATACATTTCTATGGTCTTCAATTCAATTCTCTTCTGTCCAAAGTTAGGATGATACCCAAGCATATCTCCATGGCTAATGAATGGGAGAGACCATGTCAAGAAACTTTTTATCTTGCACCTGATGAGTGTGGAAGGCCTTTCCAAATATCCGCCAGACGAGTCAGAACGCACGTGTTCAGAGCCTCTTGGCGTCCCGAGGAATTGGCTGTGATAACACCCACAGTGGTGTGGGCTCTTTCTCTCGCCACATCAAGATGGTCTTGATTAAATTAAGGTAGCACCACAACCTCATTCACTATGTTCTTTATTTTTCTGTCCAACCAATTCACTTCTATTAGACCACAGCCCAGCCTCTTCTAGGGGCGTCTGGGTGGCTCAGTCGGTTAAGCATCGGACTCTTGGTTTCGGCTCAGGTCATGATCTCAGGGTCATGAGATGGAGTCCAGCATTGGGCTCCACGAATCTCTCCCCCTGCCCGCACCCCCGCACTCCACTCCACTCTCTAAATAAATAAATAAATAAATAAATAAATAAATAAATAAATAAATAA
>NC_058405.1:62464656-62517086 GCF_002201575.2 Neomonachus schauinslandi | reverse complement strand
TAAATAAATAAATAAATAAATAAATAAATAAATAAATAAATAAATAAATGATCTCTTTACCTCTCTTGCTGTATTCTTATTTTGGAGGGGGACAGGGAGAGCTGGGTTCATTTTCTACTACATGTTCCAAATGCTTGTTTAAGTGACTTCCTGATCTTTCTTTTGCCGTTTCTATGTAGAGCTGGATAGCCTCCCCTCAAGCAGGTCTGGGTAAATGTTCCCCCATCCCTCGCTAAAAGCACATAAACACCATGCTATCCCCCAAGTCACTGGGGAAACCTCTGATTGCAGTGGGAGGTCATCCAATGATTCTGGAGTTTCCAAAAGCTGAAGCTGATGCATAACACCAGGACAAGGACAAGGAGGCATTTGAAGTTAAATATATTGTTTTTCATGATTGTGAATTGGAACGAAAATGAAAATGGGATCTAATCTGTCAAATAATAATAAGATACACAGCATTGCTTCTGAGGTCATTTCTTTCCCTTGAGCTTCATCGGAATAAACAAGAAGACAGAAGAACTACTGTTAGCTTCTTGAGCCTGTTTTCAGGCTGTGGCTTGCTACCACTATCTCACCAGAACCACTAGTGGCCTTGCATCCCTGCACTTTCACTCTGCCTCAGTGGCAAAACTCCAACCCTGAGTAAATACCACAACCTGCCTTTCTCTTCCTATTCCCAACCCATTAAACGAGGGAGGAAGAACACCGCCCAACAGTTAAGATGGGCACTGCCCCAAATTCATGGTCTTCCTCAACTGAGCTTCAGGACGGAGGCTCCATCTTTCTCTTGCCTTTGCTCAGCATCCTTTTAGTAGAAATTCCACCTCTTTGCAACTCTCCAGAAAGGTTTAATAACCTCCTGTACCCCTCACTTATAGCATATGGCCTCCATTTCTCCATCTTTTAAAAAACCTGAGATTGTTACATACAAATTTTAAGCTTGCCCCACTCCCCCACAAAGAACTTCATCCACTCACCTTGCCTAGAGTCTCATAGAAGATGGAAGAGATGGTGGTTTTGTTTGCTTGTTTTGTTCCCATGCCATTCCAGACCAACGTCTTTCCTCTTGAGCTCTTCGTATCATGTCCACCCATCTCCTTTTGGACTGTGATGCGTCAAATACCTTCTTCTTCTCTTGCCTTCAGAATTTCTCTGTAAATTCTTTTCTATTAGATACAAACTTTCTTCAATCTCTCCCACTAGCAAGGGGGAAAAAAATGAAGCATCCTCTAACTCTGTCTAGCTACTTTTCTTTCTTCTTTTCTCAAAACATATCTCAAAGAGTCAACATTCTCTGTCTCCACTTCCTCATCTCTCATTCCTTCCTCCCCTTCTTGCCCTCCTATTTACCAATCAGTCGGCTCCTCTCTGTCCTGCTTTGGTGGGCTTCCATGTGGCACTCAAGATAGGTGATATCTTCCTTCTTCCTCACACTCTCTGCTCTCCTGATGTCCATCACACTGCCTTCCCTTACTTCTCCACCAACTGCTCTGATCATTCCTTCTTCGCTTTATAGACTGCTTCTCCCCTTATGTTCCTTAAATACTGGTGTTTCCCTGGATTTGGTCCTTGATCCTCTTCCTCCCTCACCCTACATTCTTTCCCTGGGCAATCTCATCCACTCTCGTGGGTTCTATAACCACCATCACGCTGGCTACGTCTGAATCTGTCCTTCATCTGGGACCTTCCCATGATCTTCCCTGTTACGTAAACAATAGTCTCCTGGACCTATCCAAGCTGGCTACCCACTGATTCCTCCCACCCAAATCTTCTGAACGATCTTACCTTTGTTGTTCCTACACAAGTTCCTTTTCTATGCTCCCCATCTCAGTGGATGGATCACTATTCATCCAATCTCCCAGATTGGAAGTCCTGGGAATGTCCTCAGTTCTTTCTTCTCTTTCATCAACTCTGTCACATTTACCACAAATATACCTTTTCCTGTTTATCCCTATTGTGAGGTCCCCGGGTTAGGTAAGCACTTATCATCTCTCACCTGAACTACTATAATATCACTAACAGAACTTCCTGCCTCCAGTCTTGTCCTCCTCACATCAGTTCATGACATACAGCCCTGAAGAATCTATCTAAATTGCAAATCTGGTCATGTTATTCCACGCCGAAAACCCTTCAAAAAATTCCCATTGGCCTATAGAATAAAAACCCACGATAAGATTTTTTTAATCAACACCTATGTCTCTGGCCTCATTGCTCACCATGTCTTGTGTTCCACTGCATTTCCAGTAACATCGAACCACAGGTGGTTACCATCATCACAATCATCGTTGGTATTATTCAGTGAGTGTTTACCATGTACTAGACACCCTGCATGAGCTTTGTATCATGTACTCCTCACAATAACCTTATCTGATAGATGCTATTCTTTTTTCTCATTTATATATAAGGAAACTGAGTCGGAAAGAGACTATGTAATTTGCCAAAACTTGCCTAGCTCGTAAGTGACAGAGATAGAATTTCAACCCAGGTAATTGGACTCCCAGCACTCACTCTCTTAATTTTATCACACATTGCATGGCTTGCCTTCTGTTCTCCCTTCTGCCTGGCATGCCCTCCCCCTCCCATCCTTGCCCTTTCCTGCCATCTTCTGCTTATCCTCAAAGACTTGGCTTAGACCTTAGCAGCTCCAAGTCACCCTCCCCGAACCCCGGGGCTGGTGCCTGCAGTGCCTGAGGTACTAGGGTGTACGCTCCCTCCCACACGCCCCTCATGCATTCAGCAGTGCCTGCACTTACATGTTTTCCTGTAAATATCTCTTAATTATGTGTCTCCCCCATCAAACTGTGTCTTATTCATCTTTATACCCTCAGTGCCTACCACGGTGCTTGACATAGCCTAGTTACTCAGTGTCTGCTGAAGGTGTTAAGTGGTAAAAGCCTGACCATCAGCAATCTCTTCCTCACTCTGAAAAATAAAGTGACATATTCAAGTGGCAGGCAGATGATGACTAATCCATTTCAGAGATCTGTGATTTGAAGGATTCTTCTCCGCAGCCAAGAGCACTGCCGTCCTGAACCATTCATGACGACACCTTCCCTAGCCAGCCTAAACCTCTGCCCTGCAAGTAACTATTGGAAGACTGAGTCAAAAGCCATGGAGAGAGGTCACATGGCCAGTGGGAGGCTCAATATACTTGCCTATTTTACTTGAAGTTCATAATTTTATACTACAGTAAATTCCCCAGCCCGCGTGGCAGCCCTTCACGTTGATCTCCCTCCATAGCTTTACATCCAACCACTCACCCCTTAGGACTCCCTTGGCAACTCTCGCCATGCCTCTGGCCTTTCAGCCTCCATATTCTTTCTCCTGCCTGCCTTCTCTGCCTTTGCAATTCCTGCCAATGCTTCAAAAGCAGCTCAGATGGCACTTTTTGTCTACAGCCTTCTCTGTCCCCCTGGCCAGAAGTGACCTTCCAACAGTTATTCCCTACATTAACCATTTGGAGAATAATCATATACCAAAATTAAGGCATGCAACATCCTTCTTCATGGCCCAAACAGATCTCTGAAACAGTTGTCTATCATTCCTGTTTTGGTATATTTGTGTCTTCTCCAGGGAAAATGTAAGTTCTTTGAGAGCAGAAACATGTTTTACATGTTTCTTCCCCGGTGCTCAATTAATAGGGACTGATGGTTTATCTTCTCTTTAAATCCTTGGTTCTTCCCAGCCTTTCCATGACAACTGTCTCCCTCTCATTCCAGACTCAAGCAGGGGACTTCTTTTAATTTCTCATTTGCCCTAGATCCAGGCTCTCACCAATCCACCTGATCCTTCCCCAGTGACACCTGACTGATCGACTTCTCTGTCTGTAGCTCTGCAGCCCCGGCCCAGCCCAGCCCCGTGATCCCGTGCTGCACGGAGGACCAAACAGGAGCCCCCAAGCCCCTCCTCCTCTACCTTCTCCAGCTCTCCAAAACCACCTGTGCTACGCTGTGCGGCTACTGGTTAAGCAAACCCCCAAATCTCGCGTTCCTTGCGTACTTTTAATAGCACTACAAAGGGGAGGAGCTAACAGACAACATATTTACAGAATGCCTATGACTCTGAGATAATTGGAAAACTCCCAGAACAATGGGAGATATAAATAGGAACTGCCTTTACTAGAGCCCGACTACAATTTTTAGTCTAGAATCAAAGCTCATGGAACAATTTTGTTCCATGCACTTTTGCAAGAGTGTGATGAAACCAGCTTATTTGTGGTTTAATTTTCCATTCAATATGCTGCTCTGTTTTATGAGCCAGATAACTCTGTGAAGCAATTATGGCTAATGTACAGACTCGGGCAGGTGGCAGAAACCCGTGAGCCGGTGACAAAGGACTAGCACATGGGTGGGTCACCGACGTGCAGAATCAGCGGGTGTGGGATTCAGGTAGGAGGAAAGGGGAGAGGTCTTGGATAAGGAACTGGTGACTGAGACCGTAGCTTTTGAAAATAATCATTTGGCAATTCTGACTGATAGGCGAAGTGACAAATAGAAGCGGTCTCTTTCTGGCCAAAATTTCATATTATCTCATCATGGAACAAAATCACAGGTGTCACAGATCACTCCATTACCTCCTTCACAGGTGCTGGCCTTGTACAATGTTCACCTGCGGGATAGCAAATTAATAATTTTACTGATTGCTCCCTGGGTGCCCGATGCTGTTGGTTTTAAGTGCTTTGTCGTAGAACTCTTTGAAACCTCTCCCCAACACCCTGAAATGGCTATCGGTATCCTCCTTCTACAAATGAGGAAACGGAGTCTGAGAGAGTTTAGGTTTCTAGCCAGAGGTCACAGCGCCAGGATCTGGACTCCGGCCGCCTGATGCCCACCGGCCGGCTTTCGTCTCTGGAAGCTGACGACTGATAGAGGGCTTTCCACGCTCTGCGTACCATTTGAAGAGTTTGGTAACTGGTAACTGGTAAGCCTCACAACAACCCTATGAAACATGAACTGTTTTTGTCCCCAATATACAAAGGAGGAAACTGAGGCCCAGACAAATGATGTGAGTCGCCTGAGGCCACATGGCTGCCCACGGCTCCGATGGAAGCGCGGGCCCCCTGGTCCTGAGGCCACACTCTTGAGCGCTGTGTTGTAGGACCCCCGTCACCAGTCACAAGTGGCAAAGGCAAGGCCACCACGCAGGGCGGCCAGGAGATAATGTTCTCAGGCCTTAGTACAGAGCCTGGCCTGGCGGGGGGGGGGGGGGGGGGAACGCTGTACACCTGCTCCCATGCCCCTCTGCAGACTTCCATATCCAGTTGGCTGTCTCCCCCTCTTCTGGGCTGTAAGGCATCCCGGTGCCCTTTGTCTGCTGCAGTCCTGGGTCAGACAGGGACAGGACCCCAGCTTCCTGGGGCCAGGTTTTGTCTCCAGCATCCTTCGTAAGCAGAACTAGGATGACATGGCTGTGAGCTGTAGTTTCGTTAGAAAGAGACTCAGCAGAGCTCAAGTCCTCGGGTGTCCTGATTCCCCTCGTCTGCTGAGCAGACGGCTGAGCAGCCAGCCGTGCCCGTTCTAGCACCTCTCCCCAGGCTGTTAATATCGCCTGCGAACCCCTCTTTTTAGCGTGGCACCTCTGACTCTGTTTACTTGTCTGCCTGCTTGCTCTCAGTTAATAAAGTGGAATTGATTTGGCGACTTCACAAATAAGGAGAGGCTCAATTCTGTTTAAAAACTGGGATGTGTGGTGAAGTGGAGGGTAGACAGTGGCTGTGGTGCCCCGTTTCTGCAGATCGTCTAGGGAAGCTCAGCTGGAAGAGGTAGCTGGGGAGCGGGGGGACGGTGTGTGGCCTGAAAGCTCAAAGTCCTGGCCCCCTCCTCTTTCAGGGTGAATGTTGCAGAATCTCCAAATAATAATTCTAAGTGGTTTGCATCTGATATAAGAAAAAAGAGATTAGCATAGTGCTGTGATCAGACAAAAGATGGGAAATGTGGTGGGTTTTTTTTTTAAGATTTTATTTATTTATTTGACAGAGAAAGAAAGCACAAGCAGGGGGAGAGGCAGGCAGAGGGAGAGGGAGAAGCAGGCTCCCCACTGAGCAGGGAGCCCGACGCGGGGCTCGATCCCAGGACCCCAGGTCATGACCTGAGCCGAAGGCAGACGCTTAACCGACTGAGCCACCCACGAACCCCGGGAAATATGGTGTTGTCAGATTATGCTGTGCAACATAAATTTAGCTGGGGAAAGAATCTAGGAAGTCAAGCTCAGGACATGAGCGGGGCCTCTGGGTTCCTGCCCCAGTTCTGTGGCCTGGGGTGAGAAATGAACATGTCCGCACTCAGCACCCCCACTCTGCAAAATGGGGCAGTGGCAGCTCTGCCCTCCCCAGGGGGTGGCTGGGAGAATGACATCTGTTGTGATTTGTGAAGCACAAAGCACGTGGGCTGCACAGTGAGCTCCCAGTAAGGATTAGTGACTGTCATTACCCATTAGCTGTGAATGATAGAGTGAGAACCTGTGCTCAGGCCTGGGCAGCCGGGGTAGGAGTGGGGGGATTAGAAAAGGAACTGCAGAAAGACTCTGGAAGGGATACAAGCTTTGCTGGCTTGTGCTGGTACTCTCCCCATGCTTTTCATTATTGCCTGGCTGTTCACTTGCATTTATCTGTTCACCTGCAGGAACAGTCTATGACTAGACGGGTTTTTTACACTATTCTTCACCTTTTGTGGATGTCTGTTTCATAATAAAATGTCTTTGAAATACTAGGATTTTGTCATGGGTGATTTTTTGTTTGAAATGTATTATCCACTTTCTAGACACTTTTTTTTTTAAATTCATGTATTAAGGTTAACCAACTAGAAATAGAAGTTGGGCAATTAGAGAAGAAAGTAGAAACAACACTGCCTTATGAAAACTCTTTATTTTTTAAATTTTTTAAAAGATTTTATTTATTTATTTGACAGAGAGAGAGAACACACAGGCAGAGGCAGAGGAGAAAGAGGCTCCCCGAGGAGCAGGGAACCCGACACGGGGCTCAATCCTGGGACCCCAGGATCATGACCTGAGCCAAAGGCAGACGCCTAACCGACTAAGCCACACAGGCACCCCTTATGAAAAGTCTTTAGAGCAAGACCAGCCTGGGTCCAAATCCCAGCTAGACCACCCACAGGGTTGGTGTCTTTGGGCAACTGACTAACTCTTCTGTTCCTTGTTTCTTCTCTTCATTAAGTGAGGTGAGGTGTCCCTGCTGCCAGGATGGAAATGAGGTTTACATGAGACAACACACATCATGCCCCCAACCAGCCACACAGTAGGCCCTCAATGAACGGTGACCCTTTCCTTCTGGCTATATGGACTATAGAGGTGGCCGTAAGTGGACCGGGGGTTGCGTGATGCAGGACAAAGGTCCAAGGCTGAAAATAAGAGTTTTGTGGGGTTGGTGAGAAATTGGTCTTATATCCCCAATGAATAGGGCTCAAAGCAAAATTGTGGAGTGGAGGCTGGGCTGCTTTTCCTCATTGGCCAGTAGCTTCGGGCCTCCCTAACACATGGACCCCAGAGTGAGTGAGACTCCTTCCTTCATGTGGATCTACAAATGCCAGGTCTTAAATAGAATGACTTCTAAGAACATTTGCACTTTAACTCCCGAAAAGCCTTACATCAAAAGAACAAAACGCCAATGGTCAGATTTCAGCAGACAATGCAGAGGAGAGATTTTATTTCTGTTTTCAATTTTTAGGGGGGTGGTGGGTGCAAACGAAAGGCCTTTCTCATATCCCTGACATCACAACACATAAATGCCAATCTCCCTTTTTTTCCAGCGAAGCCTGTGTGGTGAGTGAAGGGGAAGGGGTCCATTCTCTTTCAGCACTGCTCACTCTCAGAAGCCGACTCCGGTGGACCACGGGGGATCCCGAGTTGTCACAGTCCAGCGAGAGATGGGGCAGAAGCCAAATCTAGAGGCCCAGGATGCTGTGTACAGAAGGACATGGCACCAGACACCTGGAGACAGAGGGAGGAGGAAGGGAAGTGGTCTAGATGTGACGCTAACCTAGGAGTTTTAATGTTTATTAAGGAGGAAGGTATTCTCTCTCTCGTACATGTGGTAAACAAGGCGTAGCCAGGTAACAGGCCCGACACCACGCAGCCAGCCATAGGCAGGGCCGGGGTTCGAACCTAAGTGTCCCCGGTCCCAGAGCGCCACACTAGACTGAATATCTGGAAGCTAAGGGGACAACCAGGAGTCTCTGTCCGTCTCCAAGACGACCAAATCGACCCCAGAGAGCACAATAACTGGTGCGTGTGTCCTGTGTGGCCACCTGCCCTGGTGAGCAGCCCTTGTTCCGGCTCGGCGCTCCTGCTGGTCCCCGGGTCTGGGGACGCAGGAGGGCAGGGACCAGCATCATTGCTCTTGCTGCCATCCTCCCTTTAGAATTCTCTTTTCCAGCAATTGGCTTTGACCGCCTCAGCCGACCTGTCTCCCTGGGAGGCCGTGTTCCGGCCTCTTCTGGCTGGTGGCCCACAGCCGGCCTGGCCTCGCCAGCTATCTGCAGGAAGGCCCATGTTCCCGTCCTTCCTGCCGGCTCTCTCCGCCTCCCTCCTCCCAGAGCTGTGGGGCCCGGCATCACGCCCGCAGTGTCTGCTACTCTGTTGTCTGCTTCCCTCCCCAGAGCTTGCTTTTTCTCTCTAGGTAAGAACACAGAAGGCTGCTTCTCACGTGTTGGCCTCTGTTCTTGGGTGACTGTGGAGTAGGAGGAGGAGAACGGGGAGGAGAACGGTACACACAGACCAAGCAGCCCAACCCGGACCCCAGGAAATGCCCCAGTGAGCAATTATTTCTTTTTAGGACTGTTGGTTAGGGCTTTGGAATAAATATTTCACTGTCATTTATTCTGGAACATAGATAATCCGAATCAAAAAGTGATAAGGATGGAAGGAAAGAGCCACTTCCCCATCTCGTTGCTCTGGGTGCCTGCAGTTAAGAGCTGTGGGGAAGCCCGGGGTGCCTGGGTGGCTCAGTCCGTTAAGCATCCGACTCTTGGTTTTGGCTCAGGTCATGGTCTCAGGGTCGTGAGATCAAGTCCTGCGCATCAGGCTCCACATTCAGTGGGGAGTCTGCTTGCGATTCTTTCCCTCTCCCTCTGTCCCTCCCCCTGCTCTCTCTCTCTCTCTCAAATAAATAAATAAATATTTTTAAAAAGAGCTGTAAGGAAGTCTGATAGGAGAGGGGAGGGGAGGGGTGGAGGGGCAAGCCCCTGGGGGGCAGGTTAGGAGGCAGAAATAGAATCTAAATGTTATTTTTCTCCCCATGGGAAATGGTAGCAGCTTCAGAAGTTTGGGAACTTCCAGTCTCACCAGAAGATAGTGTCCCCTGGGACCACACCTGGGTTTATGCTAATGAGATGACTCATGGGGACCACTAGATCAGTTCAGGATAAAGACTGGCCATGCCCAAAAGACCAACCATGTGACTAGAGGTTGGAGCTTTGAGCCATGTGATATCAGCACTCTGACCTACAAGGAGGGGAGGGCAGCTGCTGATTGAATTCAAATAAGTGGCCAATGACACGATCAATCATGACTACACAATAAACCCCCAAGGAAAACTCTGGACACAGAGGCTCAGGTGAGCTTCCAGTTGGTGACCACATCCATGTGTCAGGAGAGTGAAACATCCTGAATCGATGAGGAAAGGACAAGGCAGCTCTGTATTTGAGATCGTTTCCGACCTTGCTCTGTGGGTATCTTCTCTTGGCTGGTCCTGATTTGCATCCTTTATAATAATACTCTAAGTGCTCTCCTGAGTTCTTTGAGTCACTCTAGTGAATTATCAAATCTGAGGGAGTTGTGGACATCCCCAAATTTGTAGCCAATTGTTCAGAAGTATGGGTGCCTGTGGCTGGTGAACGAAATGAAGGGAGTCTCTGGAGGACAAGTGCCCTTGACCTGTGAAGTCTGTGCGACCTCTGGATAGTTCGTGTCAGAACTGCATTCCAGCATGTTTTTGTAATAGGTGAATCTCCTCCAGTCCAGTGAAGGAGGTCAAAGCAAACTCTCTTCTGTCTCCTTACACTACACTCTCCAAGAGGAAGCCAAGTGGCTTTCATGTCAGCTCTTTGGGTAAAGCTGAAGTCCTGGTTCTAGAGCTCATTCTTGTATGAAAGTTGGGGGTATGTTTACATGGTGCCACTGAATTGACATTTTTGGAGTCATATCAGCTATTTTGGCTGATACAACATGCTAGTGCTGAGGAATGAATTGATTATTGAATAATCAAACTCATTTGGTGTTTTTAAAATGGAGATAATTTCACACAGTTCAGACACAGCCCAATTATTTTGTTGTTAAGAAAAATGAGTTGGCTTGGCCCTTTGCAATCCAATCAGTTGCTTGGCAATCAACTTGCCAATAGTTTTTGCCTCGCCATTTTCCTCTGATTTTAATTGTAGCACTGGAATAAAAGGGTAGTCCACCCATCTGCTGCCTTGGATTTTGATGCTTAATTTAAAAAGTCAATCTTCAGCCTGCTTTTTTTTTAATTCCCAGACAAAAAGAATCCAAATATTATTTCACAGTCCTTTTATTTCTTTCCTTTCACCTTGCATCTCCCAATCTTCTCTAGTATCTTTTTTCTTTTCTTCTTTTTTTATTAACAAAAATATGAAAACAAATTAAATGTAGTAAGGATTTAGCCAATGTTGAGTAGAACACAAGAGATTCTATTGGCTCCTATACATCATATTTTAACTCAACATGATTGACATAGGCAGCCCTGCTTGTGTTCCACCATGACCTCCAGATCTTTGTATGTCATGCTTGCTTGGATTTCCAAACCTCCCTTCTCCCCATCTCTCCCCTTCCATACCATTTTTGCATCTGTGTATAATTTGATTTACCCCTGAATTTACTATTTGGTTCCATCAACATAACATTTTATCCTGTGTATAGTTTATCAAGGCTGCTTCAAACTTTTCTCCATATTTTAAGGGCCTAGTAGCAATATTTAAGTTTATGGCATTTGCCTGAGATTACTACTGTTGCTTCTCCCTTTAACTGGGAGCTTTTAACTTTTAGCTGCTTGTAGTAAAACATGGTTAGATCATATTCACAGCCTTTTCTAAGAGATAGTGTCCTATCCAAAGCCCTGTTGAAATGGCAGCCCTAGACATGTCCCTATTACCTCTGTCCTCATCTGATTGGACTGGAAGTAGATACCTGTCTCAAGGGCTGCCTATCCAGGCTTATTACATGACCTGTTGTAAAAAGCGAAGCTCATGCAGTGGTCCACTGAGCCAATCAGATCCTCACTCACAGGACTTTGCATTGGGAGACACACAGAGACACAGGTTGTTTGCCATGGGGGCTGAGGTACACTGGGTTAGGCTATGAGTAGCCTTGAGCAAGTTGAAGTTAAGAACAAGCCAAAATTGTGAGGAAATATAAACTATGATTAAACAGAAGATACAACACAGAAAGGTCTTATTAAGTCCTGGGAGGAAAGCTAAAGTATACATAAAGAAACCAAGGGGCTGGCCACGTGGCTTCAATGGCCGACCATGAAGATCCAACATCCCCAAGTGCCAAGGTCCCAAGAGCTATCTTGCCTCCAGCTCTAACCTCTGCGTGGACTAATCATACTGTGGTTTCTTATAGGAGAACATCTTCATTTCCCCTTGTTTCTTGCAATAACTGTGGCTTCTCTCTTTATGTAGCCCAGCTATCATTATTATACTGGTGACCTCATCCATTGCTCCCACCTGTGCTTAGGTAGTAGAGAAACTGACAAGGAGCATTGTCAGGGAGTCCTATTACTTACCTGTTGCTGTAGTTCTGCCTCAGTGCTCAGCTAACTTCTCCCCACTATGCCCCTTCAACATGGGCCAGCTACTTAGTCAAGAAGCCCCTCTCCCAGGACTGGTTGTCCAACAAGAATGCCTGAAGGACTCAAGGTAAAAACAAATAGAGACACACCGATCGTGTGAATTGTAATCCTTTGTCTACGTGGAAGGATGTGATTGGTTTGGTTCCATCTGATCATTGACTTCCAAGAGATCTCTTTGTTACATGTGAAATCCACCCTCTGTTCTGTGACTCTTGGTTTGTAAGTGATTCATGATGTGAGGTAGCAGACCTACTCTCCCAACTCAGAGAAAGTAATGCCAGAAAAATCTTAGTGACACACGCTATTCCTCCTATTACTCCTCAGCCTCTGGTTATCCTGCAAGACTTGAGCAAGGCTTTGGGTGCAATCAGAGCCATAAGGTGAGAAGAGGGGGAATATTTATGAACTTTGCTCCACCGTGGGCATCTTCAGGACAAAAGAGGCCAATATTTCACCTCCAGAGGGCCAAGAATAAAAAGCACCTGAACCAAATGCAGATGTGTATATCCAGAGTGGGGCTGAAAAGCAGCATCCAAAGTCACTGGGTTACTCTCATTGCTTTCACATAGCACTGTCCCAAGTCCTCCACCACAGAGGGGACTTGTCCAATGCCCAAATATATGAAGGGATTTAGTTCCCCACCTGTGTATCAGGCTGATGAATAACTGTCGAAGGGTACACCCAGCTAATTTGTAGTCTCCTAGCAATAATGACTTAATAGTAAGTGTATTTATTCACTGGGATTTGTTGGGGGAGTTGGCCATCCTGGACCATCTGACCTCACAATTCTCGACCTGGGTCCTCGCACCATGGCTGATTCTGGGAGAACAGTTTCATCTCTATCTCTTACTGGTGGAAGTGGTTATGCAGTTATCCAGGTCAGGATAACTCCCTTCCACCATAAGGGCCAACTCTGGGCCAGGGGGAGCAGGTTATTTGGTCAGCCCAGCACGTGTCAGCTGTGCCCCTGAATCATCATCAAGCATATCAAGGACTCCACTCCACAGCTCTCTGCAGGCCTGACTCATGTGGCAGCTTCCCCAGAGAACGCCCACGGCTCCAGGTACTGCTCCCAAGCTGGTGGCCGCCTCCATGTAGACACACAAAGCCAGTCGCTAGGCTTGCTGAACTCTGCTTAAGGATACAGGGCCTTGTATGTACCTCTCTCCTCTGGGTTTCTGGTTTCTGCCACGACAATGTAGTATAGTAAACCTACCCAGGGTTCATTTCACATCAGTAATGGTGTTATGAAAACTGGGGCCAGTCTTAGAAAATGCAGTGCCTGATGTGAAAGAAAAGGTGGAAGAGGCAAGAGCCAAATACAAAGCAGCATTCTCCAGGCCAGACCCTGGATTCCTGGACACAGCCTCAGAGATTCTGTTTCAGGGAGTTTGATAGTATCCTGTGCTACTATCTTTTTTAGAAGACATCTCAGATGATTCTGACAAGTATGGGAACCATTCTTTAGGGATACACACACAAACACACACACACACAGACATATGCACATGCACATAAATATTCTGGGGTGGAAAGGGTCTTGTCTTGGAAGTCAGGAGATCTGACACTAGCTAATGAAATGGTCCTGTGTAAATCATCTCTCTTCCCCAAGCCCCATCTGGAAAATAAAGAGTTTGGATTAATCTCTCTCCAAGATCTTTCCAGCTCCAAAGAACACTGATGCTGTGAAAACTATAAATCTCTCACTGCTTTAATTTTCCTTTCGATAAGTAGTTGTTAATTGAAAAGAACTAAACAATTGGGCCAACCCAGGAGGATATTCTGAAGATCCTCCTATGGAAGCAGAACACAAACCAAGTCTATCTCAAGGTCTTAATGAAATAAAGTCTGAGTGGTTGTAGGTTGAGGCACATGGATTCTGTAAACACAAGTCCTGTAAACACAAGATCCTCCTTCCATATATTTAAAAGTATAGGTAAAGAGAGCAGGTAGTGGGAGTACAAATTAAAGAAGACAAGCCAGCTAAGTTGTAATTGAAACTTTTCCCATCAAGTAAATATAATGAACCCCACAGCAAACCATAAACAGAGAAACACCACAGCTATGTGCTGTGGGAGTTGCCGTAGGGAAGGAGTCAATACTGGGAGAAGTCGCTGACTAGCAAGGAGGGAGTGGGGAAATATCAGCGCTGGGAGTAGAAACAAGATGGTGGCCACCAGTGAAAAGAAGCAAGTCCTCTTCCCCTGCTGAGCCCAGAAGGGAGTTCAGGCATTCTTTCGCTTCAGGTAGAGATCGAGCTAGAGCGGCAAAAATTACCCAATAACTTATGGATTTCAACAAAGCAGGAAGCAAAGAGCCTGAGGCCTCAGAAGAAGAGGTGGTATTTTAATTGAATGAAACTGAAAGAATTTTCTTAGCCTCTGTTAGGAGCTGGTCATGGCTTTGTGAGGGCTAGCGTTGATAAATAATTAAAAATGTATTCAAAAACAGGTATTTCTAGTCTGGGAGCTTCAGGAAGACAGAAGTGGGTGAATTTAGTAAGACTCCCGGGAAGGTAAGGAAGCAGAACACAAACCAAGTCTATCTCAAGGTCTTAATGAAATAAAGTCTGAGTGGTTGTGGGTTGAGGCACATGGATTTTGTAAACCCAAGTCCTAAATCTCAGTGATTATATGCAGACTAGCCAAATAGTATTTAATGGCTATTATAGAGCATTTTCTGTAAATCAAATTTATTCATGTAAATTTGAGGTGCTTATTTTAAATGAGATATTCTCAAAGCATTGAGAAAAACAGAACACTCCATGGGATAATATTCAGGGGAAAAAAGGGCTATCATGATGACATTTTTTTTTAAAGGAAACGCTGCTATCAATTGTGAACGAAAACTTTTTCAGATTCCTTCCCTTTTGAAAGGAAAACTAAAACATGGATTGACAAAGTGCCACAGGAGCTCACAAATCTCAGAAATGGACAACCTCTCTCCAGCTCTGGAGTACTAACTCACCCCATGTAATAATCAGAACACCTTATGTATTTCCTCATAGATACGTATCACTGCTCTTTTGGACAATATCGATTTTCCCCTCATATCATAGGCTTAACCTCTGTCTGAAGCTTTCCTAAGTCTCTGAAATTCTGAAAACATTACCCACAGCCACCGTTTTACATGTCCAAAACAGTCATATCACTCTTCTGTGTTTCATGACTCAGTTCTTTGACTTTTCAATAGCCGACATGACCATTATCAGCTTCTTTAACCTCTTGCCATCTAACCTTTGGACTCGTGAAAACCATCAATGATCCCTTCCTAACTCACACACAATGACACTGCTGGGGTCCCACCCTTAGCATCTCTCCCTGACAGCCTCTCTTGTCCGCATAGCTTCCTTAATGCTCTTTCTTGCTTTGGCTTAAGAAATAACTTCTAGTTCTCCTCATTCATTTGCTCCCTCATTCTGTCTGTTAGTGAGCACAAAGTCCAATGACACCAGGGGTAGGATAGGCACATAAGTGACAGGGGCTGGCCAGGGATGAATGAGAGCTAAGGGTGTACCATATAAAGTGGGGGGGGAGAGTGGGTGGTCAGTACTCGGTTCTGACCAATGGTTGCACTCAGGGAAAAGGAGCCTCAGTTTTTAAGACAGTCTAGAAATCTAGATTTTTATGGGGAATTTCCTTCCTTTTACACACATTAAAAATTAATTCAAAATTTTATCTTATGGATACTTGTGAGTCAAACCAGGCACTGGGAAGGGCTGGGATCAGCCTGCAAGTGATGTGTTTGCCACCTCTGCTCCACGCTGCTTGCTGCATTCTACCACATCGATTCCATGTAGCCCTGTGGCCAACAAGGTCATGTGTGAAGTTGGAAGTGAACCAAGACCATGGATAAAGTTGCTTGGTATAGAATAGATACATGCTCTTGTTTTGTGCTAAGAAATACCATGTAGAAGTTTCCTCAAGGGGGGCTGGAGAAAGAGAAGGGAAATTCAGGAGAGAGAAATGGAAGCATCCTGAATTTTGGGAGTCTTTGCTGAACTTTGTTGGCTGCAAAGGAAAAGAGTACCTGGGCTCCCAATAGCATTGAAGGTGGAACACAAGCACACCTGAGATCCGAGGCAGTTCTAGCAATCTGATTTTCCATCTAGCAACCAGCAGCAGGATCTTGGTGATATCTCTCTGGTGTTCCTCCTTTAACAAGACTCGGTTACCAGATTCCAGCTTCTTTATGCACTTCCCTTCTTGGGTTCTCCTTCCAACTAGTGGACACTTGTGCATATCTCCAATCCAAATCCCTCAGGGAAGAATTCTAGTTGGCTTAGTTAATCATTTTCTGACCTTGTTGGAACACTGCTTTTGTGCAGACTGCTTCACAGACTATATGCCAGGTAGAAATTTGATTCCCATGAGTATCTGCCTATGGCTCAAGTGCCCCCAGCCCTCAGGTCTGCTCCGTTGCTGGGGGCGGGGGAGATTGTCTGGTAGGTTAGAGGGGTTCTTAGACCCAATTCCAACCCCCAGTGCCAGGGTTGGGGGTTCTGCCACACCAACAAATAATTCTCAGGCACCAGCTGGGGGTCCTACAATTCGACTCTGTTCTGACACTATCTGCCGCGAGATAGCATCAGATTCCACAGGTGAAGGGTTCTGTCCACAAGACTGTCCCGCACCCCCACATTTCAGATGCCAGTTGCAAGCCCAGGTTGTTACCTGGGCTTCTGACTGACTGGCTATAAATCAGAGGTTCCCACAACCCCCTTCTTGGGTGCAATTCACTTGCTAGAATCGCTTACAGAACTCAGAGAAACATTTTACTTAACTAGGTCACTGGTTTATTATAAAAGGATATAACTCCGGAACAGCCAGACAGAGCAGATGCACAGGGCAAGGCATGGGGAAAGAGCAAGTTTCCATGGCCTCATGGGATACCTCCATGTGTTCACCAACCCAGAAGCCCTCCAAACCCTGTCATTTTGGGGTTTTATGGAGAGTTCCATTACATAGGCATGATTGATTAAATCATTGCCCACTGGCTGTTGATTCAAACTCCAGGCCCTCTCTCCTTCTCCCTGGAAGTGGAGGTGGGGTGGGGGGGACTGAAAAATTCCAATCCTCTAATCATGTGTTGGATCTCCTGGCAACTAGGCCCCATCTTTAGGTGGGGTCCAAAAGTTACCTCATTAGCATAACAAGAGATAATTTTGTCACTCTCAACATTTAGGAAATTCCAAGAGTTCTTGGTAGACGTGAGTCAGGAACTATGGTGGAAGACCAAATATATATGAGAAATATATCTTGGTCATCTAAATGAATTTTACTGCTTGACTAGGACAGGAGTTTCAGAGGGAAAAAGGAACTCAGTAAGATTTATGCCATAATTTGTAGAAAACAGAAAGAGTGTTCAGACCTAGTCAGCTAAGGGAACAAGGGCAACAATTACAACAGGGAAAGGGAAAATCTAAGAAGGCTGATATTTTTGTGAGGGTACTAAATAACACCCAACTCTCAGCATCGAGAGTATTAACCTATGGAGAAAATAAAGAGGTCAGGGAGATGGAAATCAAACTATCAGACTGATTGATAAGGCTGGACTGGAGAAGTGGCTTAGGCCAGTTGCCAGTCTTCAACCTAGAAACAGGAGAATCTACCCACCCAGTTAGAGGCCAGGTGGAGTCACCCTTGCCTATTCCCCCCAGAAAGCCTTCAGCCGAGCAGGCCATGAGCAGAGCGTGCCCTGTGTCAAGGCAGATGTACTAACAAGAATTGCTTTTCTCCAACTTGCCCGATAAACTCAGGCACTCCTCCCTTTTGTGAAGGATGAAATGAAAGAGCAGATGTTTTGACTTTATGGCTAAGACAGAAATGCAGAGATGGGAAGGAATGGTGCCCACTAAATAATTGTCAGGTCAGAGTTTTGTTTTAAAAATTCATAAGATAATAAACTGTTTATTTAGCCAGCGTTTTTGGAGCACTCATTATAAGCAAGCAGATCAGGTCCCTGCCCTCACAGAGCTTATGGTCTATGGGAAGGCAGGTATCAATCATACCACAAAAACAGATACACATTTAGAAATGTGGATATGAGCTTTGAAGGAAAAGCACCTTGTACTATAAGAATGGTAATAAAGATAACTCAACTGGCCTGGGGACAGTCAGTGGTCAGGACAGGCTCCCGTGCGGAAAGGTTTTTGTGCAAACGTCTGAAGGCAAGGATGGGGAGAGAGACCTCTAGGCAGAGGAAGTGGAGAGCATAAAGATTCCAGGGTGGAAAGGAGAGGGACACCTCAAAGAACGGGAAGGAAACAGTTTGAGTGGGGTGGTGAACAATGGGAACGTGTTGGTTAGGTGGGTCCTGAGATGCCCTCTTTCCACTCCGAAACTGTTAGGGAAATCCACACTGAAGGAAACACAGCAACCAACAAGGATGTTAGATATTCAGGCTAGCATCCAAGAAACAACAACAGCTTTTTAAAATGAGTTACAATCCAAAAAAAGGTGCTTTCAAAAAAAGAAGGGAATTGTTTCAGAAGAGGGGAGGTGATTATAGCACCAAATACTGCAGAGAAGCCAACTAAGGTTGGCTCTGAATACTGCCAGAGACAGGGTCAGGGACAGCACTTGTCATCTTGGCACAAACTGTTTCAATGGCCTGAGGGGGCTGAAGCCAGACTGGGGCTGAAAAACTCAAGGCCCCTGTTCAGCAGAGAAGAAGGATGGGGTGTTAGCCAGAGGGGAAGCAAGTCAGGGAATTTTTAGATTTATGTGAAGTGCTTAGCAGTTTGGGGCCCGTTCAAAGATTCAATTACGTGGTCTCTTTTCTTGTTTTGTTTTTCTTTGCTTTTTAAGAGAGTAAGATCTCCTGAAAGGTAGGAATGGAGTGAAGTCTCTGTCAAAAGGCATCTTGGTGCCCTGGTTGCCAATAGAAGTATGAAGAGTAGCTTTAGCCTTCAACTGGATCCACAAAGTTGCTCACTCGGCAAAACTGTGTTTAGTTTCTACCCCTCCATGCCCCCTTTGTGTCTGTGTGAACTCAAGGAGTATTTATTGCACTTTTATGGTGTGCTAGCCTATGATAGGTGTTGAAGGTGTAACAATTAATAAGACGTAGTGCTTGGATTTAGGGAGGTCACAGAATGCCAGGAAAACAGACCTGAAAACAGTTATTTACAAAACAAAGTTGTAAGCGTATAATACAAGTCTAACCAAAAGACAGCCTTAGTACAGAGGTCGTGATATTTAATCTGGACCTTAAAGAATGAGTAGAACTTGACAGTCTCACAAAGGTGAGAAAGCATATAATATATATAAAATATATATGATATATTTATATATAATGTAATAATATTGTATAATATATATTATATATAATATATTTATAATATATTATTAAAAATATATATATATATTTTTTACATTCTACAATCTGGTCCTTCCTTGTAACCAACAACATGAATTTGTAAGGAATTTGGCCACTGAACACAGAGAAGCCAATTAACCAACATAAATAATAATCCCATTTCCACATTCTTATAAGCACCCTACTTGTAATACTCAAGAGAACTTCCAATACGCTGAAGTGGTAAAATGTTAAGTTTAAAACATATAACCCCTCTACATTTTGAAGAGAAGAACACAGATATAAACACTTAACATGATAAATATCTAAATGGAATCTCACTTTTAAAGACAACTTTTTCTATGTGCTATAATTCCTTGCACTAAGCTGGGGAGGCTAGTTGATGGGTTTAGGTGGAGAAAGGGTAAGAGTTGGGAGCAGAGTCTATGACTTGGGAACACATGATTGTGGTTAATCAGGGCCATACACTCCATGTGTCAAAGCATTTACTCAGGAAAGATTCAGGCCTTGGGTGAGAACTCCTTTACAAATCTAAGTAATTTTTTCCTCACATAGTTTAAACATGGAAGCATAGTTTAAAAATCAGTTCTAATGACCAAGTCACCTGGCTAAGTAAAGCTTCCTACACGGAAACACTTAGAGATGGACTTCAAATGTTAACTTCTTGAAACTTTGGAAACCAAACTGTGTTGTCGAATCACACCCAGGCTCTGCTATAGAGAGTGAGAGTCTCCAGAGAGAGCATCTTTGCCTCAAGGGCAAGGATGACTCCAAATGAGGACAGGTGGGATTGGAGAGCCACCTAAGGATGGGTATTACCCAAGAAGAGGACCTACCCATTTCTATCACCTTCTGAATCTTCTTTAATATTCCTAGGCACCTGGGAACATTTCCCTGGGGTGTCCCCAGATGTCTCCATGGTGGTGTCACCAGCCTTCTCCTTGCTCCCTGGGAGCAAATGGATCCCCGGTCTGAAACATGAGGCAGTTCTTAATACCCAGTGAAAATAACAAGTTCAGAGCTTGCAAGGATCCATTACCCTTCTGCTTTCAGATGTTTATTGAAGTATGTTAAATGACATCCTGCCAGGGCAAGGTTCATAACTCCTCCTGGTGCCATGGTTTTTAAACTTTCGTCATCAGAATCATCTGGAAAGCTTATTAAAACCCATATTACTGGCCCCCAGTCCCAGAATTTCTGATTCAACAAAAGCCGAAAGATTTGCTTCTCTAACAAGTCCCCAGCGATGCTGCTGCTACGGTTCTGGGGACCCCACTTGCAGAACCTGGGTTCTAGGAGATTCTTCCTTCTCCTAAAATTCTTGCACAATCTATGTGTATGTGTCCATGTGTTTTTGTCCTAGAACATGCTTCTGAGCTTTCATCGGAATCGCAAAGTGAAATAAACCACACACAAACAAAAGCCAATAGCCCTAAGAACATTTACCCAGGCGAGATACCTAGAGAAACGCTGACCCCCAGGCGAGAAGAATGCACTGCAGTACAGAAAGTATGGACCCACTGGATAGAGCAAAGCTAGTTCCACAATAATGCTCAGAATTGCCGGCTCAGAGCTGGTAACGTTTGATAGGCTCGATCGAAATAAAGAGATTTAGATAGGAATTAATATTCTCACCCTACAGGAATTTATTTTTAATTATAGATAATTATGCTGAATTACAACAAGATGATTTGAAGCATTACGCTAATTCAGAAGTAATAAAGCATGAATTACTGATACAATCTTTAAAAATGTAACCTATCAACACTGGGACAGCAACAGACAAAAGGCAATGATCTGACATTATTCTTTTATGGTATCATAGTTAAAACTGGCCTTCAACTTACCCTTTAAAAGCCTCCTTAGGGCAATGAGATGCCATTACTTGTGGCTCTGTGCAGAGCCAAATGAAGACCTATATCCCTGCAGGCTGCCCTCACCACTGGCCGGGTCTCAGAACCCCTTGCTTTTTAGAGGTGATGGAACACAACGATATAAGCACAGACATGTGTCCAGTCAGACCCTGGCTCAAAGCCCAGCTTTGATTTTTACCAGTCGTAGGACCTTGAGCAAGTTACTTCTACCTCTCTGAGTCTCAGTTGCCTCATCTGTAAAATGGGAACGAGAGTCGAACACATAAGGCTCTTCTGATCATCGAATGATATGATCCATAAAATCTCCAACATAGTAAAAATTCAACAACTGGTAATGTCAATCAGGTCTTGGCCTGCACTGATATTGCTAGTAGAATCACGGTTGGCTATCATACTTAGAAACTAGCAGGGGCAGTTGGGCGGCTCAGTCAGTTAAGCGGCTGCCTTCGGCTCAGGTCATGATCCCAGGGTCCTGGGATCGAGCCCCGCATCAGGCTCCCTGCTCAGCGGGGAGTCTGCTTCTCCTTCTGCCCCTCCCCCCATCTCTTGCTTGCTCTCTCTCTCCCTCTCTCTCTCTCAAATAATTAAATAAAATCTTAAAAAAAAAAAAAAAGGAAAAGAAACTAGCACCTAGCTTTCCAACAAGCCCTTCAGGAGCCGGTTTTATTTGACAGGACATAGTAGTTTTCATGTAACTAGTATTGTGGCTAGTAGGCTAAAGATGGTTCCTGAGTTTGCAGGCCAAGTAAGCTCCCTTTGGTCAGTGCTGGGAGAAAGTTCTGGGCTTGCTGACTAAACATCTGCCCAATGTGTTTTCTTCCTCCCGAGTCTAAGAGACCACAGACAGAAGAAGACAAAGAAGGGCAAGGGGGAAGGGAGAATAAGATAACAAATGTCTCCCACACAGTGATTGCTAATCTCTATAGCAGGAAAGCTGATGACTGGCTACCTTAGTCAAAGCGAAAATACCTCATGAGAAAGGGGGGAAAACCAGTATTGAGCACCCTCCACGAGTCAGTTTTGCTTGCATGTTATTACATAATGTACCTCTTACATAGGAAAAAACAGAAAAATATAGTCCAAATTCATAGAGCCAGTGAAAGGTGGAGTTGAGATTAAAACACAGATCTGTCTTACTCCAAATGTTTTTAGTTTAAACCATACTGCCTTTCCCAAAATAATTGACTTCTCCTACTTCATAGCATTGCTCTTTGAAGCAGATGAAAGGAAAAATGGTGGGTATATGGAGAAGAAAAATCAAAATGCACCTAAATAATGGAAAGTCAAGAAAAAAAGCAACTCCTCCCACCACAAACACACACACACACACACACACCCAGAACAAACATTAGGAACCAAACACACATATCACTCAACACAAAATACATGACGAATCTCACACTGCAAGACCTTATTCAGCTCATGGAGAACACAGTTAATCAGAGTTGCCAATGAGGTCAAGGGCCTGTTGAGGGCAGCAGAGAGTTGGAACTTGGTGAACACCTTGGCTATCAAACAGAGGGCAGAGGTGGAAGCCAACAAAAAGCCTTGCTGGGCAGGATTGTATTGATACTTGGGAATCAGGCTCTGTGCAAAAAGTGAGTTCTATGTTAGGATAGATTTTGCACTCGGGTTCAGCCAGGCATTTGCATTTAGGTCAGAGTGGCCAAAGGGTCCTAGCCAGAGAACACACTGTCATAGCAGTGAGTTAGATGTCCAAGGAGAGCCTGTGGAGTGAGAGCCCTGGTGGTGCATACTGTTGGATGCAAACATGCTGCCCCACCAGCTCTTGGCAGAACAGGCCCATTTAGCTTAGCTTTCCCCCCTCTATCCTTGTGGCAAGAATATGGAGCTGGGTGGGCACAGCCTACTTAGTTACTTGACTGGCCCTGGAAACACGAGTTTGGGGCTTCCGGTTTTAAATGGCCCATTACTCCAGGAAATAACTTGGAACTTGACAATGTCCATCACTGAAATTTTAGATGTCATAGACATAAGTGGAATTCTGAAGCCTGCACAATGGAATGGCCCCCAAACCAGAAGATTTGACGCAAAAAATAAAGATGACATCCATGTTCTCATTCATATCTTAAATTTAAGGAGCAGCCATCATGATCACTGCCACCCAAAAGACTATAGTAGTGTAACTGGGAAAATGCGACCTGTAGGTAATGCTGCCTTGGATTCTGTTAAATGCCAAGTAAGAGTGTAAACAATAAGGGATAAAGGTGTTCCAAAGTTCATTGTGGTCTGAGATGATTTAGGTTGGCTTCACAAAGAAGGTAGAACATTAACTGGATCTTGAATAAAGGTTAGGTTTAGATGGTAGAACAATAGAAAGGAGGGTATTCCAAGAATGGAAAATTGAATGAGCTAAAGAGAAGACACTGGAAGGTGTGGGGCAAGGTTAGGTGCTGATGAATAGATCAGTCTGGCTGAAGTTGTAAATTTATGTGGGAAGAGGAACATACGTCCAGGCATTTTAAGAATAATCTCTCATTGCAATTTGTAAGACCCCATACAATATCATGGCCCCTAATCTCGAATTTGGGAAAATGTGATCTTCATACGTCACCACCCAGTAAACCCTGACCAACCCCTTGAAGCCAGGAAAGTAAGTCCCATCTGTGAGTCTATCACTGTGTCCCCACTAGACCAACTGGAACTTAGTAGGCTAAATGAACCAATACAATTTTTTCCCTATACTTCGACAGTTGTGTTCATAACCAATGCTTGGCTAGCAAAACTCATATTAGGGCCTTAGGGATTAAATTTCCCGATGCACAATTACAAAGTTATTACTTTCCTTTTGGAATTAAAAAAATTATAAGAATTACATTGAAAAAACTACACATCATTGAGCAAATCCATCCATCTCATTTAATTGAGGCATTTCTTTTCCTCTTACCACATAAGGGCAGATTTCTCCTATTTTCTTATCTTCCACCGATGGGCCAAGTAAATCACACTGCTTCTTCAAGCAGCTGTGTGGAGTATACTCTGGCATTTTTTTTCCCTTAAGGAGGGATGATTACTGGATGGTTTTATAAGATAACTGTTTATAACTATTAACAGCAGATGTAACCCATTGTTCTTAATTAATTGATCCTATCATATGCAATTCTTGTTATAAGAGCTCTACTGTAGGAAAAAAAATGCTTATGTTTGTGACTGCATACATGAGTAAATGAATGAATGAATGAAATGAGTGAATGAACATATGCAGAAGAACTGTTGGTGACCATACCCCAGATGTTTCTCAACGTGTAGACGGTGAACGCCCTGCATCAAAACCATCCAGAATGTTTATCCAAAATGCATAGTTCTCGAAGGTAATGCTCAGAAATCTGAATTTTAGCAAGTTCCTGGGTGATTCTCACAGCTCTAAATGTGAGAATCTTTGCTGTGGATGGAGGAAAGCAGGAGGGAGGGAACAGACTTTGGAAGACACTGGAGAGAAGCTAAGAAGTATCTGTAGTGGATCCTGACTATAAGGCCGGGAGAGGCCAGCAGAGAGAACCCCAGTTATATTCCCGGAGGTCCTGAACGTATCCTCCGGCGGGGGTGGGGTGGGGGGGTCATAAAAAATAAAAAAGAGTTTGGTCTAGGACACTGAGACCTGCGTCCTAGGATCCAGACGCACAAGGTATCACACACCAGCACAGATGATGACTGTCCCAGGACAGTAATGTTGTCTTAGGTTTGCCATGGCTCTTAGCATCCTTTCAGGAATGGACCAACACAGGCTGGTGGAGTGTAAGAAGCTCCCTGAAATGAGACAGAATCCCATAATAGCAGGTCCCAACAGCCAAAGCCTGGAGGAGCCTTTGGTGAGAATATATGGCTTTACTAGGTTGTTTGGACTTTTATCTGCAGGTAGCAAGGCTCACAGGACATTTGGTTTTTAAGATGAGGACAGATAAAAGGGCACCTGAGAAGGTGAATCCGAGAAACATGTGCTGATTGGATTGAGGAGGGCAGAAATCACAGGCAGGGAATACTGTAAGGAAACCCCCACTAGGGTTTCCCTATTGGAGTCGGCTCTGTTTTTCTGAGAGCTTTCACATTTCCTGCCAGCACTGATTATTTCAGACTGACTCCCTAAAGTGTAGAGACTATGTCTTATCGGTCTTTATGTTTCCTACTATGTATAATGCTGAACTGCACTGAGTAAGCTCGGTCTAGGTATACCATCTCCTAGTACTGAAAATAGATTTGGTTTTTAACTCAATGCAAATCATATTTATCAGCCTTTTAAGTTTGTCATTCATTCAACAGGTATTTATTGTATGCCTATTTTGTGCTAGACACTGGACTACACACTAGGAATAAAATAATGGGTAAACGAGACACAGCGCCTACTCCGGTGGGGGGTGCTGTCTATTGGGGGACAGACACAAAAGGCAGAGAGTGTGCAAGGATGTTTCAGGTGGAAGAGTAACAAAGGAAAGGAGCAGAAGTCCCAAAGAGAGCCCTGTCCTCCATGTAGGTAAAGTAAGGGTCACGTGAGGTGGGATGGGGCGGGGAGGGGGGGGCGGCGGTGAAGGAAAAGCATGGCCTTTGATGCCTGTAGAAGAATGTGAAATTTAACCTACAGACACTAGGGAGCCATTAAAGACTTCTAAGCAGGTGAGTTTATGTGAGTTTATTGACCAGACCCGAGACAGGTATATTTAGTTAGAGTGTTATTGCAAGAGTCCAGGTGAAAGATAATGAAGACCCGAGTCAAGATGGTGGTCGATGAAGAGGCCAAAGGGCCACAAAAGAGATAAAAATCTACAAACTTTGTCACTGGCTGAAAGAGGAGAATAAGGCCCGAGGAGGAACTGAAAAATATCCCTGTCCTGACGACCATATGGATGAGAGAATGCCTTTAATTAAAATCTGCCACAAGGAGAAAGAGTCTGTATGAAGCAAGCTGATGCATTCGGTTCTAATTCATCCCCCATGTGGCTGCTAGAGTATCCCACTGAGCTCATGGGCCTGGCCACAGTCCTCTCTTGCTCTGAGCTCTCCAGTGGACCACCAGTAGTTACCCTTTTCGGATACAAACTCATTACCTCCTAATCCAACCAATATTTGTTGTAGGTCTACTTTGTTAAAGTCTGGCAGTTGGTGTCATTTCAGGGAGGAATGGATTAAAAATGATGAATTAAGATGTAGCTCCTACCTTTATGAAGCTCACGAACTAAGAGTCACTGATGCGTTCATTTTTCCCATAAGCCAAGTCATGTGCTGAGCACTTGATATACCAGATGAATAGGTTCCAGTGCCAGTAAATCCACATACAGAAATGAATTAGGTGCTGACAATTCTCTAAGACTAACACTGACTCCTATAACTCACAATTTCAAATCTTAGTTCATTAAGACAATATGATTTTTCTCATTTATTATTTTTAGAAAGGGAAGATTTGTCATTTTAAATGGAGAATATTGCCCTTAGCTATTTTATGTGCATAGATTACACAGAAAAATCTCATTTGAAAAAAAAAAAAAATCTACTCTTCCAAAGTGTAATGTAGCTTGGCAGTTTAAAAACTACTGGACTAAAACCCAAAGCTTAGCCCATCATCCTGGACATCTGTGGGGCACTGACATGTCCTGCATTGCTTTGACAGTCACGGTGCAATTTCCATACAGTTCTGTGACCCAACCCCAGGTTTGGACAAGCCTGTCTAGATCTAATATGAGTACCCATAGGATCCAAACACAGCTGCCCCCATTTATTTTTTCCTCCAAAACACCAGCTAAGTGTTTGGACTGATTTTTTTCCAGAGAATTTATTGGTTCACATCACACAGACAAGAACTCTATGTCCAGAGAACTTGGAGTTTCAAAGCGACGTGATGATGCAATGAGGCATTTTGACCAAATTCCATCCTGGATTTGACGAATCCACCCAAACGGAGAGGGGAGTGGCTACTTCTGGTTCCAACTAGTTCTTAAGGCTGCGGAGCCTGGTACAAACGCCACTGGCCTGGGGGTGGTGGAAGCTGATATTTTCTTCCCCTCTCTGCTGCTAACAAGCCACAAGATCTGGGCTAACTCACACAGGTTTGCTCAGGTGTTAGTGAAATGTCTGAACCAGCTGATTTCCAAGGATCCACCCAGCTCTTAAAATCAGACCATCCTAAGAACGTCTCTTATAACAGTTCTCCAACTCTGCCATTCCGAGTAAACATGATCTGGTCACGCTGAAATTTCCTGTTCTTGGTAATTACAATTAATTAGCAGAAGTCTATGGCATAAAAAATTAATCATAGTGCAATAAGGATTGTAAAGGCTAGCCAGATGGTGATGAGATGAACTAAGAGAAGAACTTCTTTTTCATTTCCAAAACCCTGTTTTAAGCATCTTGAAGGCTTCTCAGACTTGGGTGATTCCCAGCAAGTCATTAGTAGGTTCTGAAAGCAGGGCCCAGCCTGGGCTCGACCCAACTTTGAAAGACTCCACTCTGGTCTAAAGTTTCATTTAGAGCCTGGGCAGAAAAATGCTGTTGATGGTAGTGAGATCTACCTCCTGTGTTTGAGGACAAAGAGCCTCTGAGGCTTCCCAATCTAGACGGAGCCAGTCAGGTCCAGAGTGTCTGTCCTGTTTGCTGTAAAGCTAAGAAGGAGGATATTTAAAAAAAAAAAGTAAGAAAGCAGGACTTGCTAAAGACCTGCTGAAGTCCAACTGGGCCTCCCCCTGGCTAGGAAGTGGGAGAGTATTATTAAGCTCATCAATTAATGTCTGCATATCTTAGGAGTGACTTTTAACTCAGAAACTTCAGTGAGAATGTACTTTGTAAGCAGATCTGGGTTTTTGAAATCCTGGTGGAGTCTGGTCTCTGTCCCTCCTGTGTTCATCCTTAAATCTTCATTGCCCTCCCTTCCCTTGGTATTTGATGTTGTGGATTCAGGTCAATGGCTCATTATGGAATTATTTTAAACTTTGCTCCTGGGCCATAAAAAAGAACAAAATCTTGCCATTTGTTGTGACACGGATGGACCTAAAGGGTATCATGCTACATGAAATCAGTCACACAGAGAAAGACAAATACCGTATGATTTCACTTATATGTGGAATCTAAAAAAAACAAACGGACAAACAAAACAAAACTCACAGAGACAGAGAACAGAATGGTGGTGAATGCGGGTAAAACCAGGGAAGGAGGGCAAGAGGTATAAACTTCCCGTTATAAAAGAAATACTTCATGAGGGTGTCATGCATAGCATGGTGACTGTGGTCAATAATATTGTATTACATATTTGAAGGTTGCTAAGAGACTGAACTTTAGAAGTTCTCATCCCAAGAAAAAACAATTTTTCATAACTTTGTATGGGGACCGACATTAACAAGACTCATTGTGGTGATCATTTCACAGTGTATACAAATATCAAATCATTATATTGTATGCCTGAAACTAACATAATGTTATATGTCAATTATACCTCAGTTACAAAATAATTTAAAAAATAAACTTTTCAGTAATTTCAGAGTAGAAAGAGGACCTTCAACGTGAGCTTGCTTGTGTGAAGAGTGGCACATTCTGTCCTCCAGCTTATGGATAGTTATGATTTTGTTTTACAAACGGGATTCATTCCTTCTGGCCTCCCCTGCCAGTGTGCTGGCCCCCTCAGGAAAAGGACAGGGATTTTACATCACCCACACCTACATTTTCACCAAGGGTTTGGCCGGATGGAACTGTAGGAAAAGGCCTAATAAAGCACGTGAGTGTTTAACCTAACTCAAACAAATGATTAACTAAAATGTGAGGAGAAAAACAATAACAGGAACCAACAATGGTACGAACACAGATGAATCATGTCAACCCTTGCTGATTGACGTCAGACTGACTACAAATGGTGTTTTACAAGTTAAGGACAAGGTGACCTCCAGGGTCATATGCTCATGCTCCTTTAGATTATTTGCCTTCCCCAGGTACATCTCTACAGGTGTGCAAATGCATGGCAAGGGAGCTTTTAGCAAATGAGAGTCCAATTTTGGAATTGCTGCCCTAAAGGCATTTAGATTATCTGAATTCATTCTATGGGAAAAAGAAAATTTTAACAATTTCAAAATCTCAAAACAAAAATTTATATTTATCCTCTATCTGACCACCTTTATAAACTTTAAAAAAAATCCTTTCTACTCTGCTTCTATCACTAACATTCTTCTCTGTATTTTTTTTTCCTTTGTGGCACTTGTTATTATCTGACAAATAGATAGGCCTATTGTTTGTCCCTCTCCCCACTAGAATGTAAGCTTTTTGAGAACAGGGATTTTTTTTTTTTTAAGATTTAATTTATTTATTTGAGAGAGAGAGAGAGAGCCCACGAGAGAGCACAAGCAGGGGGAGCAGCAGAGGAGAGGGAGAAGCAGGCCTCCTGCCAAGCAGGGAGCCCGACGCTGAGCTCAATTCCAGGACCCTGAGATCATGACCCGAGTCGAAGGCAGCCGCTTAACCGACTGAGCCACCCAGGTGCCCCAGAGAACAGGGATTTTTTATATTCACTGCTGTACCTTCAACATATGGGTCACTGCCCAGCTCACAGAAGGTATCAATAAATGAATGAATCTGACCAAACACCTACCTAAGGTGATTCACTAAATGTTCATTATGTGCGTTAGTAAGTAAAGGGATAACTAAGTCTAAAAAGAAAGAGGCAGATTAATTTACCACCTATAATAGGACTTGGTAAATGTTAACCAACAATATCATTATCATTTTTATTATTACTTAAATTAACTGTCCATGATTTTAGATGATATACGACCCTGGAGACAATATCCTGGAGCTTCCTCATGGCTGGGACAAAATCCTGACTTTGACTCTCTCCCACCAAGACTATATACACGTTCATTCTCTGTTTAGACAGGAAAGGAAAAACCTGTTGAAAGGGAAAGTGAAGGCAGTCCAAAGAAGACAGAAGCTTTATTAACAGCAAGATTCCTGATCATGAAGCAGCAAAAAGGTGGGGACTGATTAACCCATTTGTTTCAGAGAATGCTTGGAGATTTTCATTTCTTTCAGTAAAACATATCATATATTTCTCTGATTTGAGACAGCTCACTAGGTATTCCTTTAAGAAAAAAATGCAGGTGCCAAAAAATACTTGAAACTTTTTCAGTGTTCAGCTAATTACTGATGTTTACTACAAAATT
Source organism: Neomonachus schauinslandi (assembly GCF_002201575.2). Lineage (NCBI taxonomy): Eukaryota > Metazoa > Chordata > Mammalia > Carnivora > Phocidae > Neomonachus > Neomonachus schauinslandi. The sequence goes on along the minus strand of NC_058405.1, from coordinate 62,486,916 downwards.
CTTAAGTTCAGCTAAGTTTTTATATTTAATAAAGACACATGAGATGATTATTTATTAAATATTTCTTTAGGGAAATGCAACTTTATTATATGGTGGCAGTTCATATACACACAATCCAGTTTCAAGTTAAGTCTCATTGTACACAATCACTGAAGTACCTCATCCCAGCAAACATCAGGTACATAATAATGGCCCTCGACCTCCTGGGACACTGCTGTACAAGAAGGGTCCTGAGAAGGTGGGGAGAGGGGAGGGGGGGACGGGGCAGTCCTACCAGATGCAGAGGGGCTAATGGCCCTTTGTAGCACATGATGTTAACCTGAGGCTTCAACTGCTCGTGGAGAGGGAGCCAGGCACTTGTGGGGTTTTCTCTCTCCCTCCATTCATATAGAAGTGACAAGTGACCTCTGGGAAAATATGGAAGATTTGTAGATATTTCAGTCTGGACTCTCAGGATGACTGGGTAGGGGGAGTCTTGTGCCAGATAACCCAGACTCTTGGTTTTTTAGTGGGTGTGACTCAAGAAACTCGAATTACCTAAGTGGATAAGAACACTATAAAATTGGGGGCTTAACTCACCAACCTCTTGGACTATATTTAGATTTGGGTAAGAAAGGAGATGCCAGAAATGCTTGGAAAATGTAACTTCTACTGACACGGGGGGTGGGGTGGGGGGAAGGTCTTTGTCTTGATCATGAAGACTTATGCTGAGTGAAATGCTACAGGGGGTGCTTTTCTCATTTTTAGTGAGAGTACAGGATATAATGTATATAGTTCAAAGAGAACCTGCCTCTGTCCTAGAGCTGGCTCTGTTACCTACCGCCACAGTGAACACCCTTCAAGTAGGCAGGCTTTCTGAGCTTCCACGTCTCGGCAAAATGAGTGAAGGACCAGGTGGTTTTAACACTCTATGACAATAGTTCTAATTTTCTGGTAAGGCAAGTGATCAGAATGACTAAGACTTCCAGAGGCCTATGTAGTCAGGATAAGACAGGAATATTATCAAAAAGTAGTCAAAGGAACTTGCAAATGTATACAAATATAATAGAACCATTATAATAAAGATTAAAATAGTAGGTGAGCCATGAAGGGAAAATGGAAGGAGAAGAAAAGTCATAGGATCATCTAGGTAAAGGCACATACTGCAGTTGAACTTCTTGCGAGTCAAAGAAAAAGGGCAGCAGGATGATTCTAATTCCCCATAACTAATAAAAGGACACATAACAACTTACCAAACTTACCAAAAGAGAGAGAGTGTAAAACAGCTTCAAAATCTAAATAGAATGTATTGTTTGGTTTGCTATGTAAGAAATGGTAAAAAAAAAAAACCCACAAATGACAGTGTCATCCAAAGCTCCGAAAATGTCTTTCACTAGCTTTTCTTTTCTTAATGAGATCTCAATAATAGCACCAATAATGACAACAATAATGATGATGAACCAAGGGACCTAGAATAAATAACATGGCTATATTGCTTTCTGGTGATCTAATTTATAAAAGGCTAGATCTTTGATGGCCAGTATTTTCCTTAGACAACTCTTCTTAAATATCAACCATCTCAGACTGACTTTTGACCATTGCTGGGCAAGGCCTATATACATCCAATGACGCAATGATTATTGCTATTATAGTGGGACTATTTCAGTTTACACGAAGCAGTCATTAAGTAGAATGATTTTTTATTTAAACAAATGACTTGCTAGAGACCCCTGCCAATCTACAACCCAAGTGGTCACAGTTTGTTCAGCAAGAGGTTTGGTATTTTCAGGAGGCCGCCAAACTTTGGGGGTAATCACGGTTTCTCTAGAGGAGCAAAGATGGGTTGGTCAAAAATAAGGAAAAAAACCCAAAAATATAGAAAAGAATATTTTATTACTTAGAACCATCTGAGAGAAGTCAATATGCTCAGGGTTTCCCCAGATGAAACAGAAGTTTCTATGAGCTTCTGAGATTTTTTATGACTCTCCTGGTTCGAGATTGGATTGGATCATGTGCCATATGTTTCCATAAGGAAAATGCACTGTTATTGCTCCACATATGGACATATAAAGCAATTATATAATATAAGAGCTTAGATTTTGCTTGACAATGATAATTTTATAGTCAACCCCAGAATTTCAATAATATAGTATTTTGGTAAGGGTTAGAGGAGATAAAATGTAATCGCCAGTTTCCTTAAACAAAATGAAAATCCTCAAAGAAACACATTCTCCACTTGCACCCAAATGTTCATCACAGCATTGTTTTATAATTAAGAAAATCCTGGAAACACCTACATAAACAACAAAATGGAAATTGAGAATTATGGCTCAGTCAGTTATTGCTGCAGAGCAAACCACCCCAAAACTCTTTGGCTTACAGCAATACGCATTTGCTTTTGCATACTAGGTTACAGATCAGCAGAGAATTTCTCCTGGTCTCAGCTGGACTCCTTCACGAAACTTGTCAGTGACAGGTCAACTGGTAGCCCATCGGTCTAGGAAGGGCTTAGCTATGACAGCTGGAATGACGGGTGCTCCCCTCCACGTGGGTTCCTAGTCTCTAGTAGGCTAGCTTGGGATTTTTCTCATAACAGTGGTCTACAGCAGGGTTCCAAGAAGGCAAGTCGAAGTACAAAAATCTTCTTGAGGCACAAGCTTGGAATCTGTACACCATCACTTCCGATACATTCTGTTGGCCAGAGCAAGTCATGAGACCAGACCATATTCCAAGGGTTGGAAAAGAAACTTTACCCCCTGATGGAAGGAGCTACAAAATCACATTGCAAAGGATGTAGAAACAGGGAGAGGTGAAGAATTAGAAGCAGTTTTGCAATCTACCACAATGGAATACTCATTTGATGGATTATGATCCAGTCATTCAAAATGAAGCCTATGGAGCAAGTTTAGAGTGTTAAAAGAACAAAAGAAAAAACTGTGTGTTGATTTTTATTACAACCACATAAATGTACATACAAAAGGTTAGAGGAGACTATATGGATATGATAGTTGCATAACGACAAGATGGACAGAATTTGTGTTTTTCACTATCTTTCTAAAAATATTCCAACAGCTTTCGTGGATCACCCAAGGCTCCTATCACATCTGCAAGCAGCATAAGCCACATTTCATTCCTTCAACAGGATTTGGCTGAAGTACCCAGTGAATGAACAAAAGAATTATGGAGAGAAAAAGCAAATGATCTATTTTTTTTTTTTTTTGCCTTTTTAGACAAAATGATTCAACCCCAAAATTCCATGCCAGACAATTCAGCTGACAGAGAGGGGATTTAATGTGACATAGTATGCTTGCTATTTCTAGGGAAATGGAGTTAGAGCTTTTAGAGTACAAAGCAGAAAGCCTTTGCCTGTTAAAGTATTTTGCACAGGAGTGAAACCTTTCATTGTATGGCTAAATCAATGGAGATTATCTCCTCGGCCGGAATTTCCTTTTGTTGGCACGTGTGGGGTGCGGGCATCTGTTCTCGCATTCGATTCAGTCACTGGGTTCTCAGATGAATGACTCAATTCAAGGTAATGCTCAATATTGTATTGAAGTTACTATGTAGATATTGATTTCATGGCCTTTGACTCTTTCTGAGGTCAGTCATTGACCGGCACATTGAACTCAATTTCCTGGGTTGACGTTAGCCACCGGCGGTATTGTCCACACTAGTTTTGATGTAGTGATGCGGTGGTTCTAATCCAAACCTTCTCTAGGGTACAATTTCTGCAGGACTGCTTTCAACAGGACTCACCTGTGACCTGATTGACAAATAAGCTGGGGAGTATCATGTGAAGTCAAATGCAGGTTTACGCTAGTGATGAGCCCTCCCCTGGCCCAAAGTCACAGCTCTTGCAAAATAGCAAAGGAACCAGAATTACAGAAATTCAGGGCTGGAAGGCAATTTAGCATCCGAGGAAAATCAGATCCAGAGGCAGCATGCTATTTACATGTGCTCCAGTCCTAAAATTAGTTGCCGTGAGGTTGTTCCAGACCTCCTCTCCACTGTTCCAGTGCCCCTGGGGATTTTTTGTCCTACAGACAACAGATGGCTAGGAGCACCAATCCTCCTGAGAGAATGTGTGGAGGCAAGAGGAGGAGCACTCCATTGAGAGAGGGCCATGTCACTCCCTATCTCACCGTACCCCGTGCTAACTTTCACAACTACTAGTCCAGGGAGATTTGTAAAAGAAGTCAGGCCTTTGTCCAGCCCCACCCCCTCTTGCACCTTTCCCAGATCGTTGTTTTAACCCTCAGGCGCAGCCTAGAACCTCTTGGTCCCCAAGCCCTCTCCTCTCGGTTCCTAGGAGCCTTTTGCACAGTGATGTATTGTAACTTATTTAAATCTCAAAGTGCAGATCCTGTTTGAGGGATTTGCATGTTCTCAAGGATTGAATCTTAAAGAACTGAAACTCAAAGGTATGAACCCATGGGAGGGGCACAGACTCAAATGACTCGAAGGACTACAAGGGCCTGGTGGGCAACTTGGAGAGAAGCAAACCTCGGGGCAGGAGTGAGGCTCTCCCATGAAGCTTCTCTGCACCAAGGGTCTCAGGGTGACTGGTGAACTTGCTGGTCCTGGGCCAGTTCAAAGAGGCTCGAGGGGACATCTCTCAACTTGCTACGGAGACACTCCCGAGTGAAGAGTCAGGGTGTCGCCCTTTTCACTTCCTGGCCAGACTCTTCACCCTGTGCTGTAAGAACCAGGTCATCCTTCTAGGGGAAATTCTGGTCATATTTTTCTCTTTGTTATTTTTTTCAAAAGAAGCTGAAAAGCTGGGTTTCATGTGACATCTTCTGATTTTTCAATGCCAGGAACTAATTCCAATTGTGGAAATCCTTTCTGGGGGGACAAGTAATATAATCTGTGGGTTGATTCTGGCCCTCGGGGTGGCCTTTTATGACCTCTGCTGAGGGTGGATGTTTGGGGAAGGGTGGGACGAGGTAGGACAGAGCAGATACTCCTCGAATCATAAAGTGGGGGAAAGGGTGTCAGGGGTTATGTAGGAGGCTTATCAGCATCTCCCAGGATGGAGTGAATTCAGGAAATGGAGGATTTTTGTTTTGTATTTCTCAAAGGGAGACATGATTTTTAAAGGCTGTATAACCACGCCTTAGTGAATGGCCACCCACGTGGGACCACCCATGTGGGACCACGTGGGCCATAAACAGAGAGGTCAAACAGCATGAAGCTGAAGCCACAGATGTGAGGCCACTGGACTGCCATGCTGCCCTGTCTGTGCCCACCCTCTGAGCATTGTGGCCTGGGTGTGGAGCAGGGCACGTTCTAGAGATGGTTAGCAATATAGAATCATGGAATCCCAGTGCTCTAAACTACCTTAACAGTTATCTGTTCAGCCCTGTCACTTTATACAAATAATATGAGCCCAGAGAAGGAGGGACTTCTTGCTCTCAACCTCACACAGCTGCTTTGTGGAGGAACTGAGACTACCACACAGCCCCCCACCCCTCCCCAGGGCAGAGCTTGTCTTGAGTACTCTCCCAGCCCCTCATTCCACCCTCACTCCAAGAGGAGTTGTCATAAAGGTACCTGGGAAATGAAAAATTAGATACAGCTTCATTTTGGTATCTTTGTAAGACTTTTCATATCAAAAATGTCACAAGCTAGGAAAAAAAAATTCTCAAATCATGCACCCCTGACTAGGGCTCAGAAAAGAGACACCAAATCACTTTATGCTCTGCTTGATTATGATGAAGAGCTTAGTAAATGTGCATGCCTGACACTCTACCAAGCATTTCACACACTCCTGCATTTAATCTTCATTATTATCCTCATTTTACAGTTGGGGGAATTGAGGCTCTAAGAAGCTAAGACATCTTCCCGAAGGCTCACAGTTAGATCAAGTGTAGTAAGTGACAGAGCTGGGATCTGAACCCCTGTAGTCCGACCCAGAGCTCTAACATAATAAACTAGGTCCCCATAGCTGAGCTTCATCCCCTCACTCAAGTCCCAAGAGATGTTAGCTTCCAAAGGTCCAGTTCCCAGAAAACCTCCCACTGGCCTGGCATCTAGGGAGCTGCCCCAGTCTCTTCTGCTAAACACTACTCTGAGCCCACTTCATCACACGTCATTATTTTTTTCCAGGCTCCCAAAATGTGGTCTTCCCTCATTATGCCAATTAGGAGGAACAGATGGTCTTCTGCTCAATAGTTAACCATTCAACACTTATGGAAGAAAATCCTGGAAGGTTTATTTCAAATACAAAAAGTGTCAACCTAAAGGAAAAATTTTTTAAATAATCTTCTGGAGGGGAAGAGTTCTAGAGAAAGACTTTCTGCAACTTTAACCCAAATGTCATGGAATGTGTACACTACAGTGGCAGAATGTCTTGATCCCAGAAGAATACACATAAACAGAGGAGGTAATTGGATTCATCATTTTGACACCCGAAAGGATGACAAGAGACCTTTAACCCGCTGATAATCAGTGGAGTGTGCTGTCATTGTGTACCGTTCACCCAGACTATGGGGTATCACATTAGCAAGCCGGCTGGCCTATTAGAGGCATGTAATTCTTTCATATACTTAGCGTGGAAGTGGATAGGATTCAAAACAGCTTCCTGCTCTCTGACATGCATCCAAATTTTTAATAGCAGCTAAGTACCTTACTAAGCAATTGAATAAAATAATGCATTCAGGCCCCAGAAAACCTTTTCAGACCTCTTTTTATCTCTACATTTTGCTGATGGAAAGTGGATTGTAATTCAAATCTATATACTGGGCACAGGCCAGGCAATAGATTTTTTTTTCTTCGTAAAACTCAAGCATTCCAAACTGTTGGAGGAGTTAAGCAATTTTGATCATTTTGAAACTAGCTGTCAGATTTAATCTGTGCTAAAGAGACAGAGGGCAAATGTATTCTGAAGCTTGTTATATAATTTACAGATTATTTTTGCAATTTATATTCCATCAAATACGGTATATTAGGCTCTCAGAAAGCACGTAATGATCAATTAATTTCAGCAGAGCAATCCTGGTGGCACTTAAGGGACAGAAATGATTAGACCCTTTTCTAGCTGAGTCCCAAGGTCAAGTCATCAAATATGACTGATTATATTTTCTAATGGTTTCTCTATGCCCATTAAAGAGCACTCAACTATTCAGACTCTCCTCTGATCATGACATTCAAAATTTGCTCGGATGGCTCCTGACAAGCAAAAATGTATTCTCTAATCTTTAACCACATAAACAATAGCTAACCACTTGTAATTGAGTTTAAATTGATTTCAGGTGGCTTCAGAGAAAAGCAATTTCTACAACAGATTAACCTCTTAATTAAAGTATATTAAGAATACTGTCAGGTGTAGGAATTCTGCTCCAGCAGAAAATTATACCTCGTTGACATTCATTTACGAAAGAATTGCTGCTCTGTTCCCAGGTAACAGGTTACTTATTTGTGGTTCTTGCTTCACTAGGTCAACTCAAGCCTGGTTCACTCTGTGGAACATCGGCCTTTCTGATGGGACAGGGTGTGGGGAAGGAAAGTGGGTGATGTGAAACATTGTTTATGGCATGATGCTGTCCTTGTACTTAGGTGTTCAGAAAGTTACTTTGCTCACAGAATGGGATCCTTCTGCAAAAACAATAGACCCCCTTAATCTGAGAAAAGAGGGAAAGCATGTGTCAACCTTCTCATCGATAGTGACTCAACAGGTCTCGGCGAGGTGGTGTTCTCCAGTGCATTAAACGTAGACACCATCCTGTCCTCTAAGTCCGTGCTACTCAAAAGTGGTCCCCAGATGAGCACCACGTGGCAGACTATGAGAAATGCGGAGTCTTGGGCCCCTCCAGCACCCCCAACACACACACCCCCCAGACCAAATGAATTAGAATCACCACTTTAACAAGATCCCCAGGGAATTCACTTGCACTATTCACGTTTAAGGAGTGCTGCTCCAAGGGACTGTTCTGTCTGAATTCTCATTATCTCAGGGATCTATACAATGCCAGAAATATTTAGTCAGTTTGGTGAAGACAAAAACAGAAACAATGCAACTGGTCGATGAGCATTATGTAGACCAAATAATTTCCTCTCCCCTTTTTACTTTTCAAGACCCTACTGCCTTCCTCTTTTTCATGCCTGGTTGTGAAAACCCCAGGTGAATGTAGTCCCACTCACCCAGTTCTGGCCCACGACATGGGACATATGGAGTTCCTGACCTATGCTGCAGTTGGTTCTAGAATCAAGCTTTATCCCCGTGCTGGCTCCATGGGCCTAGGATAACTTGACCCTGGTCATTTGCTCTCTTGGTACCATAACCTTTGGCTCATATTCCTGAACTGCTTCCAGCCTCTGTCACCCTCAGCTGGGATTTTTTGCTGCCTTCAGAACTTGCCTTTTTTATCTTGCCCACCTGGTCTTGCAATACGTCCTTCCCATTGTCACCTGTCTAAACTTAGGGTTGCGGTGTGGACTTCTACCCCATAGGGGGCAGCCTCCAGCCCCCCTTAACATGGTTTGTGGTTGTTAAAAGGAAGTCACACCAAAGTGCAGCTGTGCTTAGCACCCAGCTGTTGTTAAGAAAAATTGGTGTAGAACAGCAAATCTCAGGCTTGACTACACATTACAATACCCCGAGGAGATTCAAATTTTCCAGTGCCGAGGGTCCATCCCAGATAAGCTTAAGTCATAATCTCACGTCCTGCGTATTAGGTATAAAAACCTCCCAGGTGATTCTATCACACAGCCAGAGTTAGGAAACACCAGTTTAGAGAAACTTCCCTGACCCAACCATGCCCCATGCACTCCATCCTCTACGCTTGAATAATAAGTTGCTTCTTCTATTCTCCTTAGTATTTCTCCCCACCACCAGAGCATTGAGAAAATTGTGACTAAAGAGTGCAGAGCTTCTGTGTGTCTCAATGGAGAGGGAATCAGAAGGAAGGGGAACGGGGAGAAGAACCTCCATGCATTATCCATCATATTGCTAAGACTGTGCAAGGGATGGAGAGTAAACTGGCCACCCAATGTTTTTCAGTTTAAGGTGCATGACCAGTGCAGAAGAATCACAGAAAGTGAAAAAATGTAATCAGGAAATCACAACCACTCGCAAGCCTTGAAGAAAGGCAGACAAAGCATGAGGGAAGAGATACAACATGATCCAGGAGATGTTTGCCCACTCGCAAGTATTCCAGAAAAGAAAAATGCTCCCAGACTCTTTGTGTCCATAAGTGGTAGTCCTAACCTGCCCAGAGCATCCCCAGGTTGCGGAAGTAAAGCAGAGAGGGCACCAGGCGCTTCGGCCAAGGATCTATCCCCGTCCAAGATTAAACAGAGACGGAGAAAGCAGTGGCGGCAGCACCCACGCCAGGGCAGTGAGCCTGGTATCACCGCTGGGTGGGTCTGAGCCTGCGTCAGAGCCAAGTTAGAACACCTGCCGCCATGAGCAGGCTGCCAGGATAGTTCGGACATGCTTCCTCTGCTTATCGTTTCTTTCATGGGCCAGGGATTCAGAGCGCCTGGCCCAGTGCGCGCGGGTCTCTAAGTGTCACCCTCCGACTGGCAGATGAGCTGCACCTGGGCACTTGTTAGACATGCAAATGTTCTGGGCGAGGGCCCCACCCCAAACTTACTGAATCAGAAACTTGAGAGTGGGGCCCAGCGAGCTGTGGCTTAAGAAACACTCCAGGTGATTCTGATGCACACTCCGGTTGGAGCACCATGGCTTTGTTTTACACCTACCTAGAGCTTGCTTCTGTGTCCCTTCAGACATCTCGCTCACCTGGTTTGGGAGGGGAGGTGATGCTGAAAAGGCCCGTTCTCCCCTTGGGCAGCCTGCGCCCTGCACCTGCTGGGGTTACCACCCGGTGCTTTGGCAGCCCCCTTTCTGAACCTCTGAGCCTCTGTTTTCCAGGCTCTGGACTGTGGTTCCTGATCCCTCTATTCTGGCTCCCTGGACATAATCTTTGCCATTTGAACCTGAGGGAACTGCCTTCTCCTCCCCGCCTCAGTTTCCCTCCCAGGCTCCAGACCCTGCTCCTCTGCCCAGTCCTCCCCTCTCTGCTTCCTTCTCTCATAGCTCTGGAGGCCCAGCCTCACTCTAGAGAGCAGAGACCCCCAACTGATCTCAGCTCTGTTTGCCCCCCTCCTGGCATGCTACATTTAGTTAGTAACCAATATGCTGCTATCAAATACTTTTGAATGAAAGAATTAAGCACTTTTTAATCTCTGAAATCCTTTTTCCCATATGATTTCATCAGATCATTGTGACAGTCAGAGAGCGCAAGTATTAACCATATTTCACAGTCAGCAACGCTGAGACCAGTCCAGGTTACAGCACAATCAGTAGTAGAGCAAAGACTGGAATTCAGGTCTTCTTTTTTTTTTTTTTTTAAGATTTTATTTATTTATTTGACAGAGAGGGACACAGCGAGAGAGGGAACACAAGCAGGCGGAGTGGGAGAGGGAGAAGCAGGCTTCCCGCGGAGTAGGGAGTCCGATGCGGGGCTCGATCCCAGGACCCTGGGACCATGACCTGAGCTGAAGGCAGACGCTTAACGATTGAGCCACCCAGGCACCCCTAGAATTCAGGTCTCTTAAATCCTGACACAGTGCTCCTGACCTGGGGTTCCTTCCACTAAGCAGTATTTTCTGCGCTCTGAATTCATCTCTGCCCAATAGCATACCATCAACATTACCTGCGAGGCTCAGATCTGAAATCAACATTCACCTACAGCGGGTACTGGTTTTAACTGGACAAACTGCAAAGAATTTCTTTTACATTGCTGCACAGGTGCACACCAAAAGATCTAGCGGAAGACAGGAGCATGGGTGTGTGGACCATGCAGAGAGGTCACTTGCAGCTGCGGTGATTGGTTCATGGGGTCACATGAGCCTCTGGTGACTGACAGAGTTGATTAATGGATCGAGAAATCCTGCAATGGAAGAGAAATCAAAAGATTCTCAACTTGAAGCTCTTACTAGTTTTCATTTGCCTCTCATGTCTTAGGAACATCAAGAATAAACCTGGGCGTGGTCCTGGGTGGCTCAGTCGGCTAAGCATCGGCCTTTGCTCAGGTCATGATCCCAGGGTCCTGGGATCGAGCCCTGCATCGGGATCCCTGCTCAGGGGGGAGCCTGCTTCTCCCTGTCCCTCTGCCGCTCCCCCTGCTTGTGCTCTCTCTCTCTGTCAAATAAATGGAATCTTTAAAAAAAAAAAAAAGAATAAACTCGGGCATTTGAGAGCTAGTAGGATTCCCTTTAGAACCCTCTGCTGAAAGCTCTAGCCTCTGAAGGCCAGTACTTTGCCTGGAGGGGAAGCACCTGTCTACTAGCCTGAGTTCGCCCAGAGGTTAGGGAGTAAAGGCCCTGAGCAAGGACATCCTCATGTGTGGTGGCTAGGTTGAGGGGCCCACCCATCTATCCCAGATTCTGAATGGATGTCTCAGCCACTCAATGCAAGTCCTGTGTCTGGTGGCTTCGATGGTAATGTTGAAACCCGACAGGTGCCTATTGCCTCAGCCTCCACCACTGAACATCCACCTTCAGTGCGTCTCTGCCTGTGCTTGCTGCCCTGTGTGGACCTCCGAGTTCCAATCTCGTTCAGCCTGTGGAGAGGCCAGACCATGGCCATGCCCTCCAGTTCAGCTAGATAACTGGGACTCTGGTCATGGCTCTGCCTTTGAAACTCACATAAACCCCGATCCCATGTCTCATATCATGACCTGGTCCTCTGGTCCTCCATGCTGTCTAGATGGTCCATCCCAAGCCCAGTCTGCCCTCCAGTCCAAAATCTTCCTGGTCATTTCTGACCCATGGTTTCTGTGACCTGGCAGCCACTCTCTCCAGCTCAGTGGATGGTCATGTCTGGAAAGGTCAAGCTTCCTGAGCTGCTTTAAATCTAAAGTGTGGTTGAGGTTCAACAATGTTAGTGAAGGGGAAAAAAATGTCTGAAGAATGGACTAGATGGATAAATTGCATTTGGAGAAAGGGGAGAACAAACATGATTAGGCTGGTCTTGGTTTTCAAATATTAAGCTAAATAAAGAATATCTTCCCTGCATGTCAGCTGACCCCGAATCCCTCCCATATTTCTATGCTTCCTCACAAATGGCCCAAATTCTCAGTTGTTATGAGATGGCCCTGTAATTTCCTGAGCAAATGGCAGGAGGATGACAACGAGAAGATGAAATAAAAAGAAATAGGAAAAAGAAATGACTAATTAAAACATAGTTTTTAATGAGCACTGACTGTGTTCTAAGCACTCTACTAAATACCCAGCACACAGTAGCACACTCAACCCTTGCAACAATCTTATATGATGGTGATACTGCCCCAAATTTATAGATGACAAAACTGTAACAGAGCCAGAATGTGGTTCCAAACCTACGCTCCTAACCATCTTGTTAAACTCCTTCCCCAACAGGCACTGGATTCTGTGCTCTTAGGCATAGTTCACTCCTTCACTTTGGCCTCAAGAAGTGGTAGCTTGGTTGGCCAGCCCCCATCATCGCCATATGTGGTGGTTTTATCAACAACGCTGTCTTTGAGGCCAGCGAGCAAACAATATAATCCCTTGAAATACTGAAAAATTAAGTTGATTAACTAGGCCAACTAATTTTCACTCACATGTCCTGGGAAGAGGACTGAACTTGGGTCTTGGCCCTGGCCATGTGACCTGGAACACGGACAGACATCTCTGAGAATACTACTGTCTAGCATTCTATGCCCCTATAGTGCTGTTCAAAAATCAAATGAACTATTGACTTAGGGACACCCTATAAACTGGAAGGTATCACCAAAAATAAAAATTATTAGTATGTCAAAAAGTGGTTTAACTCTTTTTTTCCGCTGAATTCACCACCCAAGAGTCAGTGAGGGAGACAAGATCTTTTATGGCTGGGTTCATTCCAACAACAATACTTTCCACAAACATCCATTAAAGTCTTAACATGAGCCAGGCACTTTTATAGGTATTTTCTCTTCTCAGAGATAAGAGACAAGACATTTATGACCAAGTTACTTCTGCATCTCCTCATATTTTGGCAGGTCTCACACCTGCTGTGGACCAAACACCTAGAGCCGGACCTGGATAGGTCAGTTAATTGGGATTCAGACACCACGGTTTGATTCCACAAGCACCTAATTGTCCGCATCTTACTTAGGCACCTTGCCACACACACATCTGTGTGGCCTATGGGACAAGGTCAAATTGCTTTTTCATGGAGGCCATTTTGTCACATGGATTTCCCACAAGAGAGGGTGAATGAATCACAGCAGGGCCATCACTGTGTAACAAGCTCAAAATGCGTGCCCCACTGAGCATGAGTCAGGTCCAGTGTGGACTTATAGGCAGTCTCATTTCCAGCTTTCTACTTTTTTCCGTCTAGCTTCTCTTCCTGAGTTTGTTTTGACTTTAGCTTTTTTGTGTTTAACTTTATAAGTATTTTTTGATACTTTTGTCTCAGTGCCATGGCTAAGAAAGAGACTACTTTTTTGAGAAATGCATTCATATAAACATTAGGTTGTAGTATTTCTCAATTTCTTTTAAGTAAACAGATATCAGAAACTTCTTTTTAATAGAAACTTTTTTATTGAGACATCATTCCAATACCTTATGGTTCGCCCACTTAAAGTATATAACTTGATGGTTTTTAGTATGTTCACAGTGTTACACAACCATCACCACAATCAACACTAGACTATTTGTCTAGTGTTGGTCACACTCCATTCCCCCTAAACCTCCCAGCCCTAGGCAACCAATGAAATACTTTCTGTCCAAGCTGGGGTGGCAATCCTTATATCAGACAAATTAGATTTTAAACCAAAGACTGTAATAAGAGATGAAGAAGGACATTATATCCTACTTAAAGGATCTATCCAACAAGAAGATCTAACAATTGTAAATATCTATGCCCCTAACATGGGAGCAGCCAATTATATAAGGCAATTAATAACAAAAGCAAAGAAACACATCAACAACAATACAATAATAGTGGGGGACTTTAACACCCCCCTCACTGAAATGGACAGATCGTCTAAGCAAAAGATCAACAAGGAAATAAAGACTTTAAATGACACACTGGACCAAATGGACTTCACAGACATATTCAGAACATTCCATCCCAAAGCAACGGAATACACATTCTTCTCTAGTCCCCATGGAACATTCTCCAGAATAGATCACATCCTAGGTCATAAATCAGGTCTCAACCAGTACCAAAAGATTGGGATCATTCCCTGCCTATTTTCAGACCACAATGCTTTGAAACTAGAACTCAATCACAAGAAGAAAGTCAGAAAGAACTCAAATACATGGAGGCTAAAGAGCATCCTACTGAAGAATGAATGGGTCAACCAGGAAATTAAAGAAGAATTAAAAAAATACATGGAAACCAATGAAAATGAAAACATAACTATTCAAAATCTTTGGGATGCAGCAAAGGCAGTCCTAAGAGGAAAGTATATAGCAATACAAGCCTTTCTCAAGAAACAAGAAAGGTCTCAAGTACACAACCTAACCCTACACCTAAAGGAGCTGGAGAAAGAACAGCAAATAAAGCCTAAACCCAGCAGGAGAAGAGAAATAATAAAGATCAGAGCAGAAATCAATGAAATAGAAACTAAAAGAACAGTAGAACAGATCAACGAAACTAGGAGCTGGTTCTTTGAAAGAATTAACAAGATTGATAAACCCCTGGCCAGACTTATCAAAAAGAAAAGAGAAATGACCCAAATCAACAAAATCATGAATGAAAGAGGAGAGATCACAACCAACACCAAAGAAATACAAACAATTATAAGAACATATTATGAGCAACTCTATGCCAGCAAATTAGATAACCTGGAAGAAATGGATGCATTCCGAGAGATGTATCAACTACCAAAACTGAACCAGGAAGAAATAGAAAACCTGAACAGACCTAGAACCACTAAGGAAATTGAAGCAGTCATCAAAAATCTCCCAAAAAACAAAAGCCCAGGGCTAGATGGCTTCCCAGGGGAATTCTACCAAACATTTCAAGAAGAATTAATACCTATTCTTCTGAAACTGTTCCAAAAAATAGAAATGGAAGGAAAACTTCCAAACTCATTTTATGAGGCCAGCATTACCTTGATCCCAAAACCAGACAAAGACCCCATCAAAAAGGAGAATTACAGACCAATATCCCTGATGAACATGGATGCAAAAATTCTCACCAAAATACTAGCCAATAGGATCCAACAGTACATTAAAAGGATTATTCACCACGACCAAGTGGGATTTATCCCTGGGCTGCAAGGTTGGTTCAACATCTGCAAATCAATCAATGTGATACAATATATTAACAAAAGAAAGAACAAGAATCATATGATCCTCTCAATAGATGCAGAAAAAGCTTTTGACAAAGTACAGCATCCTTTCTTGATCAAAACTCTTCAGAGTATAGGCATAGAGGGTACATACCTCAATATCATAAAAGCCATCTATGAAAAACCTACAGCGAATATCATTCTCAATGGGGAAAAGCTGAGAGCTTTCCCCCTAAGGTCAGGAACGCGGCAGGGATGTCCACTATCACCACTGCTATTCAACATAGTATTGGAAGTCCTAGCCACAGCAATCAGACAACAAAAAGAAATAAAAGGCATCCAAATCGACAAAGAAGAAGTCAAACTCTCACTCTTTGCAGATGATATGATACTTTATATGGAAAACCCCAAAGACTCCACCCCAAAACTGCTAGAACTCATACAGGAATTCAGTCAAGTGGCAGGATATAAAATCAATGCACAGAAGTCAGTGGCATTCCTATACACCAACAACAAGACAGAAGAAAGAGAAATTAAGGAGTCGATCCCATTTACAATTGCACCCAAAACTATAAGATACCTAGGAATAAATCTAACCAAAGAGACAAAGGATCTGTACTCAGAAAACCATAAAATACTCATGAAAGAAATTGAGGAAGACCCAAAGAAATGGAAAAACGTTCCATGCTCATGGATTGGAAGAACAAATATTGTGAAGATGTCAATGCTACCTAGAGCAATCTACACATTCAATGCAATCCCCATCAAAATACCCTCCACTTTTTTCAAAGAAATGGAATAAATAATCCTAAAATTTGTATGGAACCAGAAAAGACCCCGCATAGCCAGAGGAATGTTGAAAAAGAAAAGCAAAGCTGGCGGCATCACAATTCCGGACTTCCAGCTCTATTACAAAGCTGTCATCATCAAGACAGCATGGTACTGGCACAAAAACAGACACATAGATCAATGGAACAGAATAGAGAGCCCAGAAATGGACCCTCAACTCTATGGTCAACTCATCTTTGACAAAGCAGGAAAGAATGTCCAATGGAAAAAAGACAGTCTCTTCAACAAATGGTGTTGGGAAAATTGGACAGCCACATGCAGAAGAATGAAACTGGACCATTTCCTTACACCACACACAAAAATAGACTCCAAATGGTTGAAAGACCTCAATGTGAGACAGGAGTCCATCAAAATCCTAAAGGAGAACACAGGCAGCAACCTCTTTGACCTCAGCTGAAGCAACTTCTTCCTAGAAACATCGCCAAAGGCAAGGGAAGCAAGGGCAAAAATGAACTCTTGGGACTTCATCAAGATAAAACGCTTTTGCAAAGCAAAGGAAACAGTCAACAAAACCAAAAGACAACCGACAGAATGGGAGAAGATATTTGCAAATGACATATCAGATAAAGGGCTAGTATCCAAAATCTATAAAGAACTCATCAAACTCAACACCCAAAGAACAAAGAATCCAATCAAGAAATGGGCAGAAGACATGAACAGACATTTTTCCAAAGAAGACATCTAAATGGCTAACAGACACATGAAAAAGTGCTCAACATCACTTGGCATCAGGGAAATCCAAATCAAAACCTCAATGAGATACCACCTCACACCAGTCAGAATGGCTAAAATTAACAAGTCAGGAAACGACAGATGTTGGCGGGGATGCGGAGAAAGGGGAACCCTCCTACACTGTTGGTGGGAATGCAAGCTGGTGCAGCCACTCTGGAAAACAGTATGGAGGTTCCTCAAAAAGTTGAAAATAGAGCTACCATATGATCCAGCAATTGCACTACTGGGGATTTACCCCAAAGATACAAAAGTAGGGATCCGAAAGGGTATGTGCACCCCAATGTTTATAGCAGCAATGTCCACAATAGCCAAACTGTGGAAAGAGCCAAGATGTCCATCGACAGATGAATGGATAAAGAAGATGTGGTATATATATACAATGGAATATTATGCAGCCATCAAAAGGAATGAGATCTTGCCATTTGCAACGACATGGATGGAACTGGAGGGTATTATGTTGAGCAAAATAAGTCAAACAGAGAAAGACATGTATCATATGATCTCACTGATATGAGGAATTCTTAATCGCAGGAAACAAACTGAGGGTTGCTGGAGTGGGGGGTGGGGTGGGAGGGATGGGGTGACTGGGTGATAGACACTGGGGAGGGTATGTGCTCTGGTAAGTGCTGTGAATTGTGCAAGACTGTTGAATCTCAGATCTGTACCTCTGAAACAAATAATGCAATATATGTTAAGAAAAAAAAAAAAGAAGAAGGTAGCAGGAGGGGAAGAATGAAGCGGGGGAAATCAGAGGGGTAGACGAACCATGAGAGACGATGGACGCTGAAAAACAAACTGAGGGTTCTAGAGGGGAGGGGGGTGGGAGGAAGGGTTAGCCTGGTGGTGGGTATTGAGGAGGGCACTGGGTGTTATGCACAAACAATGAATCATGGAACACTTCATCTAAAACTAATGATGTAATGTATGGGGATTAACATAAGAATAAAAAAAAAAAAAAGAAATACTTTCTGTCCATATAGATTTGCCTATCCAGATACTTCATATGAATAGAATCATCCAATATGTGGCCTTTGTGATTGGCTTCTTCCACTTGGTGTAATGTTTTCAAGGTTCCTCCATGTCATAGTTCCTGGAAACTTTGGAGTCTCTTCAGTTAGGAACTCAGACTTATATTCTTCCTTCTCATGGAAATTTGCAATTGTCTTTCCATCACTTGGAATGATAATAAGAAATAACAATAAAAGTATCCTTTCGTGGGTGCTTATACACATACTGTCTCATCCTCACCACAGCTTATAAGGGAGTTATTATGGCCACTATTTTCCAAGGTAAGACACCTAGAAAGGTCACAGTGTTCAGCAAGCGATAGAGCCACTATTCTAACTCAGGTCTCTGAGTCTAAGTCTGGTAGGTCTGTCTTGGAAGATGAGATCATAGTTATCACCAGCAGGATCATAAATACCTTTATCGTGTTTCTCAGAAGCTCAGCACTGGCCCATGGCTGTGGCCTGGATGTGTGCCAGAGAAGTAAGTAAAGAAAAGCTCCTCCGACATGAAACACCCTCAGACGTGGCCTAGACAGGAAATGAGGCAGGATGCATGGCACCCAGAAGTGTGGGACTCCAGAATCCAAAAGATTCAAATCCCAGATCTCCAACTTTTAGCTGTGTGTACTTGGAGCAATTACTTTCTCATTTTTTTTTTCCCACATGGAAGATGAGGAGGATGGTTCCTATACTGTGGGGTTATTAAGGGAATGAAACGAAAATGATGAGGGCTTAGCACAGCACCTAGCACAGAGTAAGTATTCAAGAATATTTGCTACTGTTAAGGAATATGGTCAATAAAATTAAAATGCAATGTATGGTGACAGATGGTAACTATGCTTGTGGGGAGCACAGCATAATGTACGGACTTGTCAAATCACTATGTTGCTCACCTGAAACTAATGGGACATTGTGTGTCACCTATACTCAAAAAAAAAAAAAAAGAATATTTGCCACCATCGATTATTATTATAGCATCAAAGATGGAGTGGAATTGCATCAGTCATCCCGGAAGTACATCTTCATGGTCTCTACCTACACACGCACACACACACACACACACACACACACACCCCAAAGGAGTTCAGGAAGTGAACTCCTCATTGGCCTTCTATTATCATGTTTGAGGTAACTTATTAGAAGGGGAAAGAGTTTAATTTTTTTAAGATTTTATTTATTTATTTGAGAGAGAGAGAGAGAGGAAGAGGGAGCACAGAGGGCAAGGGAGAAACAGACTCCCCATTGAGCAAGGAGCCCAACGCAGGGCTCGGTCCCAGGACCCTGGGATCATGACCTAAGCCGAAGGCAGACGCTTAACTGACTGAGCCACCCAGGCGCACCAGAAGGGGAAAGGGTTTAAATGCAAGAGGGAATACAGAAGAAGCAAGGCCTACAGCACTGGCTGAGAGAATACCGCAAGAACTAGAACAAATGGCCTTCACGGAGCCCTAAACTGCAGGGGAGAGAGGAATTAGTCAAGGGGGAGAGAGGCAGCCATGCTGTCATGGTTTCACTGCAGCAAACTACTGACGGAGAGTCAGCCTTTAGAAAGTTCACTGAATCTTGCAAAAACATGACTACCGTAGTAGGAAAACTTGCCAAGTTATGCAATTTGGAGCCAAATGCTCCTTTCCGCCTCCCCCCCCACCCCTTAATGTTCAGCTTCTGGCTATGCCAAAAGCAGTTACTGGGAAGGAAATCATTGAAAAAAAAATTTTTTTTTGGCATATGGCAAAAGGCAGGGAAGTAGAAAAAGAACCCCAGAGGAGTTTTCCCCTAACCTTTCATTAAAATTATTTTCTGGATTTGGCACAACAGCATTAATCAAAATCCACAATTCACAATGAAACTCATTTCAAAACTTTTAATTGGGGGAATAACTTTTTGTAGAAGTTTTAAATAAAAAATCTATCCTACAGATACATGCTCACACACACACAACAAAAATGTACAAGGACGCTTAGTGCAACATTTTTTAATACAGAGCTTCTTGGATTTACAATGGGGTTATGTCCCTATTAAGCCCATCAAAAGTATGATATCACAAGTTGAAAATGCATTTATCCACATAACCCACCGAACACCATCGCTTTGCCTAGCTGATCTTAAACATGCTCAGAACACTTGCATTAGCCTAGTTGGGCAAAGTCATCTAACACAAAGCCTATTTTATAACAAAGTGCTGAATATCGTATGCAGTTTATTGACTACTATACTGAGTATACAGAAACAGAATGGTCATATGGATACAGAGTGCTGTCCGTGTATCGGTGGTTCGCCCTTGTGGTCACGTGGCTGCCTGGAGGCTGCGGCCACTGCCCAGCATCACAAGAGAGGGGCGCACTGCATATCGCTAGTCCAGGAAAACATCCACATGCAAAACTCAAAGTATGGTTTCTGCTGAATGGGTATTCACACCATCATAAAGTCAAAAAATCATTAAGTTGGTCCCCATCCTAAGTTGGGGACCGTCTATAATTATGAGAAACAACTGGAAGGCCCAAAACAGGAGAATGGCTAAGCCAAATATGGCACCAGCATCTGACTCCAGAATTATTAAAATTAATGGAAACTCTATGAGGGCAGAGATTTCGTCTTTTTTGTTCACTGATGTACTCCTACCTCCCAGAATAGTGGCTGGAACTTTGTAGAGTTCAAACATCTGTCAATTAACTGGATGGGTGAATGTTTGTGAGATGCTTTTGTAATAAACAGTTCAATACACGTATATATGTATTGTATGTGCATATGTGTCTATATAGGTATAAGTTTATATCTATGTGTGTGCACATGTCCGTGTTGTATATATGTAATAGCTGTTGAAATGGTGACAACTGTCAAACACAGGCATAAAGATATTGATGCTTGAACACAGAGGAGGCTGTCCTGGGCAGAGCGTTCTTCCTACCTGCTTGGGACTCCTTTACCCCTCTCCTCTTACCTTTTTTCTTATCTTTCATCTGGGAGTAATTTTCCTCCACTTTTCCCCATGGTAATAGCTCTTCATTAGCACTCCAGTATATATAAAATGCAAAAAGTCAATTAATAAAGACACGAGGCTACTTCAGGATTTTAAGCTAGCAGTGATGGAGGGCAGTTGCTGTCTTGGCCTCAGAATCGTTTGTACTAAGACAACTTCGATTTGCATAGGTAAGTATTACATGTAATAACTTTTTAAGTAACCGTGTCAGCTAATGGTCCGGTTCAACCGAGATGCAAGAGAAGCGTTCCCTCTTTGTTCACATAACTTCCATGGATGTGGCAGCACAAATGTACAAGGGAGGGCCATCTCCAGTGGATGAGCTTTTGATACAAAACAAGTCTATGCCAGTGTTGTTAGTTATAAGTCTTTAATAGAAAAAAATTATTTCTTAAATAAAATGTGGAAAAAAGAGCTGCAGTTTATGCAAGCCGTGGCAGAGACCTGCAGAAAATATTGACAACTTTTGTTCTGAAAATGCTTTGCCTTGGGACCTGTCGATACCTCTTCCCTGTTTGCTGTTACACTAGTTCTTAGCCAGAGCTGACATCTCAAAAATACCCAACCCAACGTGTGATGTGAGTTTAAAGTGAAAGCAAATGAGGAGCTCAGCCTGGCATATATTTCATGTTCCCTGCATGTGTGTGTGCATGCACACACACACACACACACACACACACACACCCCTTCTCAAGAAAGAATATGGTGCTACCAAGCCAAAGGGTTGGTAGCAATTTCTATCCTCTGGATGGCTTCGCAAGTTTGACTTGATGATGGACATTTAAGATGAAAATTGGCTGTCTCCCCATAGCCCCAGGAACACTGCAAAAAGCATGGGGAGCTTCTGCCTCTGAATGTGGCTCTTACCCTCATCGAAGTCTCCATCCTCACAGTATAGTCTTTGGACTTTTCAACACATTCCTTTTTTATTACTCCATCCTAACTAACATAGAGTCCACATAACATAGTTCAACATAGTGTGACGTTAGAATAAAATGCGAAAACCTTGCCCCAAGATTGGGCTCTTGTCCACCACTCTATCTCATGGCATGCCCCACTGCCTCTTGCAAGCCTCCAAGCTTTGCCCCCCACCACATGTCATATGCTCTTGCCATTCCTACGTTTTGGAAAGTGCTTCCCCCAGCTGTTTACATCATTTAGTTTCTCTTCTTAAATGACACCTCCCTGGAGAGGTCATCCCATTACCACTTCATCTACCTCCTGTCAGACTCTCTCTAATGCAGCAATCTTTTCTCTTTCAATATCCTGCCTATTGACTTATTTATTTGGGTATTATCAGTCTTTCTTCACTAAAACTTAAGCTCTGTGATGTCAGAGACTTTGTCTTGCTTACGGCTATATTTCTAGTGCTTAGCACATAGTAGGTGTTCAAGAAAGAAAAAGAAAGAAAGAAAGAAAGAAAGAAAGAAAGAAAGAAAGAAAGAAAGAAAGAAAGAAA